>NW_017803898.1:1124811-1183709 GCF_001625305.1 Branchiostoma belcheri | reverse complement strand
GGAGTGAGAGGGAGGGAGGGAGAGGGGGGAGAGAGGGAAAGAGAGAGAGGGACAGAGAGAGAAACAAAGAGAGCGGGAGATAGGGGGAAGGGAGAGGGAGAGAGAGAGGGAGGGAGGGAGAGAGGGAGGGAGAGAGCTTTATTCACAAATACACTTAGAACAGTTTACAGTTGTCACAAATACGCAGGTAGCTAAGTCTATGTACCTGAATTGAGTGTGACATAACACAGAAACAATCAATTATACATTACAACAATAGAATCATCTTAAATATATATACTAAGTATATATTTACATGTGTAAGACTCTTGTTACCTGCTGCCAACTCCACGGTAGACTACTCCCTCGGTCTCCGCTCATTTTTTTTCGACGAAGAACGCCTTAAATTCGCTTCTAAACGACTCTGTAGATGTACAAGGATGTCATCTAACTGAAGACGCTTGGATCTGGAGCCTTGCAGTCCGACATAGTTCTGGCGTCTGCATTTTCTGGCAGGGACGCACTTGTAACACTTGTTTACCAACAAACCGCCGCCATTTTGTTTAGAACTTCCGTACGTGACCGCGCAGAAGCGCCCTCAAGCGAGATATACCCAAACTGCAGGAATGAATGCCAAGCTGTACGCTGGACAATGGAAAGCATTCTTTTATTCTGTTCTTCCTTCCCCGTCTTTCTTGCGTACTATCTTACTGCTTTATACATTTCTTCCTGTTTTCTTTCTTTCTATATTGCCCCTGCATTTAATTTGCGTTTTAGGCAGACAATATTAATTGCTATTTGTCGATGCAAGGACATTATACTGTGTATAATGTCACCTTGGTCGATGGAAGCGAAAATCAGGATAATCAAAATAAAATCTACACATTTGGACTTATTAAATGATAGACGGAAGAGAAAGAAGAAAGAAATTTGAAGACAAATCTGCATTTAAATCGACTCGTAGTTCTAAGAAATGTACAGAATATCGGTTCCAGATGCTAAGTAGACCACAGCCTCGTTTTGGTGCCTCGGCCAGACGAAAGTCAACACTGCCACGTCGCTTGGTCCGGGCAAGAGACACTGGAACAAAAATCACCGTGGCGCTGCAAAATATCTGGTAAGTTTGCACATCTAGATCGACTTTTGGACGGCTGATGCAATGTCGAACTTTGTCTAAAACTCGCGTGCCCATAGATTGGTGAAATAGTTGGCAAAGACTAGCTTTTAATATTGACATACTCTTAGGCATGTCAACTGAACTGGCTGACAAAAATATCGATAGAACGATAGATAATTTTGTTACTAGGGTAAAGGGTATGGTGGGTCGGAAATGATAACATTTCATCATCAGGAAAATATCTAACGTTGTATAATTTCAGAGACAAAAAAAAATTTAATTGCAATGAATTACAGTGTGCGAAACGGGCCCGTTGGGAATTTAGACTAGTCTGTGCGAAAGGAATTGTGGGTAGCTTTAAAAGTTGCACAGAGTGGATAAATTGGAATTTATTTTTGGTCGTCGATGCAGATTTATAATGCTGTCTCAGTCTGGCAAACAGACGTTATGTAAATAAGCTACTAGCAACGTCAAGGCGGGAGGGAGTGATGAGGGCCTGCATGGGGGGCTACTGATTACGAATTACGCAAAAAATTTCCGCCGCCGATTACGAATTACGTTATTAAGTCTCAGTGCTAATTACGACTTAACACTTTGCGGCCAATGTACTATTACGAATTACGTTGGTTTTTGGGGGAGGCTGCGTACGGATACGAAGATTAAAAGGGCATGCAGTCCCCCAGTGATTGACATAACTAGACCAAGGTCGAGAACACTTTCACGTGCAGGGGGGTTACTACAAGTCAACCAGACAGACGTGTGATTATATATAGCCTGGATGTCCGGCGACATTAGGGAGCGGGCGAAAACTACGGAGGATGGCACCTATAAGCTAGTAGTGTGAGTAAAGACTGAATAAACAGTAGAAATTCGCCATCAAAGCGTAACTACTAGTAATTAATTTGTAACAGGATTGGGAGTTAGCTTAATTAGATACATTTGCATTCAGGACTCCGAGAGTCGTCTACTACTATGTGATCATGTAAGAAAGATTAAGTTTTAACATATGCAGAAACCTGAAATGAGTCTATATACATTATAGTTGCCAGTTGTATCCTCTTCCCTAGCTGCAAACTGTACTCCTTTAGCGGACCAACTCCCCTATGGCATGCCTATATCTGTCATTTGGCTCTACTCTCTCTAGCCGCTTCCCGACGCCTGGTAGAGGCTATTAAATGTAGTTGCATCATCCGCTGTCTTGGTCTACTCTTGTCTATACATGACTCATATCAAAGGTTATTACATTTCAAAAACGCATAGAATAGACATTCTCTTTCGGCTGACGGATAGGGAGAGTTATTCACCCCATTTTAGCTAATTTTTATAATTAGATTCGTTCTCTGAGTCAGAAAATCGTTCCAGACATGAAAGAATTCCGTACAGTCTACCACATGTACAGGAAGCGTAGCCTCTACCAGGCTTCGGGAGGCGGCTGGAAAGAGTAGAAATCTGCCAAATAGAGAGATAACATGCCTGGGGAGTTTGTCTGCTGGGAGAGAACATTTTGCCGCACCCGAGCAAAGTCCCCTGGCATGTTATCTCTCTATTTGGCCGATTTCTACTCTTTCCAGCCGCCTCCCGAAGCCTGGTAGAGGCTACAGGAAGCAAGCCCCCGTGTCTCCTATGTATTGTTCTCCTTCTTGGCATTGTTTGCCACATTCAGCGAAACCTGATACAGGTGGTTAGCTACATTTCTATGTCGTCATGGAAAGCTACAGCCCATGTGTGCACGTGGCGGCCCCGCCCTACCCACGGTTCGATCGAACCATGATCGAACGTGCACTTGACACATGGTCCATGAATGTAGCAAGTTATTCCAAACCCTCTCGTCCAAAAATACTTCTAAAAATGTAACCATATTTAATCAAGCTCCATTACAAGCAATGGATACATCGCAATGTAGCAAAGGCTTTTCGATATAAATACATGAAGCGTTTCCATTGTCTGTGACCCCATATAAGGACATGTCATCTGATACAGG
Source organism: Branchiostoma belcheri (assembly GCF_001625305.1). NCBI lineage: Eukaryota > Metazoa > Chordata > Leptocardii > Amphioxiformes > Branchiostomatidae > Branchiostoma > Branchiostoma belcheri. The sequence continues at coordinate 1,180,632 of NW_017803898.1, read as the reverse complement.
TGACTTTTTCTTTATGCCGTCATGGAAAAGTACAGGCTTTCCAGACAGCACGTGGACACGTGAAACCTGGCCCACTATTATATATACGCACTCGGGTGTACTTAACTTTGAGGGCTAGTCAGAACTGTCTCACAACTGCAAGACCGACTGAGGAAACAGTCACCAAAAGGTAAAAATAAAATGTCTCTCTCTTTTTTTCTAGCCCAGTTTGTATTGAAAAAAAAAAAACATTGCTAGTATTTTTTCGGTAGCCTCTACCAGGCTTCGGGAGGCGGTTAGAAAGACACTCGTGTGAGCACTGCAAAATGTTCTTTCCCAGCAGACAAACTCCCCTGGCATGTTATCTCTCTATTTGGCCGATTTCTACTCTTTCCAGCCGCCTCCCGAAGCCTGGTAGAGGCTATTCCTAAGGGGTTATGGTAGTAAGATCCAGCAAAAATCAGTAATTGGCCATGCAGGGGGTTTCAAATTTCTCCGTGGGCTTGCAAATGAATTTTCGAACTCCTTGCCGATGGCCAGACTTCCCTGGCAAATTTCTCTTCCTCTTAGCCTGGGTGCCAGACCCATGGCCATGGGACACTGAGTATCTCAGTGAGCACATGAGATACTTTGTGTCCAGTGTGCCATGGGTCTGGCACCCAGGCTATCTTCCTCTGTATTCTGGTGGAGACTTGCGATTTTGAATCAAACATGGCTAAAAGAGAGAGTGTATTCAACGATCTTAACTATAGGGCGGTGTTTTAACATGTGACATGGCTAAGTAAAATAACAATAAAATGAAAGAGAATAAAAGACAAGAGTGTTTAACCAAGGACGTTCTACAAAACGTCCTTGATTTAACGATCATAAATATAGTGCGGTGTTTTTAACATGCATGCGACATGGCTAAATAAAATAATAATAAAATAATGATAAAATTGAATAAAATAAAAGAGAGAGTGTATTCAACCAAGGACGTCCTTGATTTTAAAATCATAATTAGAGGACGGTGTTTTAACATGCGACATGGCTAGACAAAATAATAATAAAAGAATAATAAAATGATAATAAAATAAAGTAAAATAAAAGAGAGAGTGTATTCAACCAAGGACGTCCTTGATTTTAACATCTTAAATAGAGGGTGGCGTTTTTAACGTGCGACATGGCTAGACAAAATAATAATAAAATGAAATAAAATATAAAAGATAAAGTAAAATAAAATAAAAGAGAGAGTGTATTCAACAAAGGACGTCCTTGATTTATAGTCAGAGCGGTGTTTTTAACATGCGACATGGTTAAAAGAGCGATCATGTGTTTTGTATCTGAGCGTGTGAGTTTCTTGTTCCTCTCGTCGGTAGCCAAAGCTATCTTTATAATGGAAAGGAAGAATTTGTCTTTTCTAAGGCATGCTTTTGTCATTTGACCACTGTAGCGTTGCTAGCTATGACGGAATGGAAAATTTTCAGGTGCGCTAGACATTGAGGTAGCAATGAATGAACTTCCCAATGAAAGAAGGACACTGACCAATAAGAGAGCCCTTAACATCGATATCCCTCGTTTCGACCAATCAGATCGTCGCTTGTACAAGGGTAGGTTTATCACCCCATCCAGGTCGTGACTTGCCAACAACCAATCAGGTGGAGTTTAAGAAACAGCGTGGGCTTGTTGCTTGGCAACAGCCAATCGTAAGGCGGGATACGTCAGTGATCACGCACGCGCTGCATGTGAGGTCCCGACCTTGTGGTCGTTAATAATTTTCCACGAGGGGACGGTTTACCGGTTTGTATAAAACCATCCATGCCTTTCAGCGTCCAACCAGTCGACACAGAACCACCCTCAGAGCAACCAGGAGCCAGTCCAACTTTAATGGGAGAAATCTCCGTCAAGAAAGATATTTCCGAGATGTCGCTAGCTTTCGTGGGAGCCGGGAAAATGGCCCAAGCCATGGCGAAGGGGTTCCTTGCGGCAGGTAAGTTGAGCTTTTTCCGCCCGCTAACACGTGTACCTGGCGCCGGCGGCCGCTAGCTACCGTTAAAATAGAAAATTACAGAGCTAGATCGTTCCGAAATGATAGAATCGTGTGTAGATCTGTAGTTTTGTTAGAAAGAATGTTTTATTTGTTATTTTCTGTTTATTTTTCTTACCCGGTTGGCGGTTTTGGTCCCAGACAGCTGATGCAATATCGGATACGGGACGAACCGTTATAGATGGGGAGGGGGTTATGCTTTTTATTTCTAGGGATTCGTAAGGAATATAAATATCTATGTAACAATTTGAATTGTATATACAGTATTCTTTTTCAATTGCCGTTCATGCATATTATGTGCTATGAGAAGTTTTAAATGCGCTTTGTATTTGCTAGTCTATTGTTTCCTGCAAATTTGAGAGATGCCAAAGCGTAAAGTCTGCGTCTGTAGACTTGATATTTATTTTGGCGATCTTCCCATAAATTTTTGGCTTGGTTGTTCCTAAGACATGTTTTGTAAGAGATATTTTGTCCAAAGAGAAATTTGAAGAGAGCCAATTCAATACACTTCACTGTTGAAAAATAATTCAAGGAATGGCTTTTCAAATGGTGTTGCGCTGAAGGGTGGTTATACCGGCTATACAGATACAGATGTTTCTATTTAATATTGGGACCAAATTTAAGTACTGCGTACTGTATAGTATAAAAATGGGACGCATAAAATTCAAATCTAAATGATATGAAACCATTGAAAATAAGCTATGAATGATTTCAATTTTCTACCTTCTTATTTTGTTTTTATTTTGCTTTCTGTCCCCAGGAGTAGTAAAGGCAGACCACATCACAGCTACAGCTCCTTCATGTAGGAGTCAAGATACACTAGAGGTGGGCATTACAATAACTCTCTCTACAATAACTACCTCTGTGTAATATTAAATCTTCTTGTTCTTCAGTAGCCTCCGTAGCAGGCTTATAGAACTGGGGGTTTGGTGGTCTTCGGCTGTTTTCTGATTAGCCCAGTTAAAAAACGGGGGATAATTCAACCAGGTCGGTTATGTTGTCTATATGCAATCAGAAAATAGCACATAAAAGCTCCGAAAGACCCCCAAAACCCCCAGTTTTTCGCATGCTATGGAGGCTACTACTAGTCTGGGTGCCAGTCCCTTTCCTGAGCTTACTCTTACATCATGTCCACGCTCCTCCGCAGCGTCCGCTAGCGCGCTATAATTAAAGCCACATCTGGGCGCGCGGCGGGGTCCCCAGAGCAACACAGTGCGGAAGCATTAGCGTGTATTTGTGTCCTGGGGCCGAGAACGCATTTTGCGCAAAGCATGCTGGGTAGCAGAGTGAACTGTCCTGGGGACGAGAGTTTGTGGCGCGGGCGGATGGAGCGTGGAGAATGCCAAAACTCCCTCCGTGGCTAAGTTCCTTCCGCGACTAACTCCCTTCTGGGCAAATGTAGAGGGATAACGGTACACCCTCATAGCGTCACCAAATGAGGTACTTTGTAAAGGTCCGTTTCATTTGGTATATATTACCATTGTGACAGCATTTTATACCCCAAAATAGGAATCTTGCGTCTTGTTTTAGGTCCCGATAGTAGAAAGAATGCAGTGTACATGTACTAGTATTCAGATGGCCGCCGTGTAACGTTACGTACTAGCGAGCGCGCACGACAATACCGCCAGAGTAGAGTAGGTTATCATAACCCTTTAGAAAGCGCAAAGAAAACAAAAACGACAGATTTGCATTAAAGAAAGTTTATTTTCCATAGCCTGGGCTAAGCCACGATCTATAACCTATGGCTTCTCCACGGGCGCTGGGGACGAGCGTGCATCATGTCAGAAAAATATCAATTTAAAATCAACTTGCAATTTGCAAACTTTAGAAGAATCTGTGCTAGTCAAACGTGTTTGAATTGGAAACAGAGGTTTTTGTACCCTGGCCGGTATTTCTGATGCAATTTCTGATGCAATACAAAATATCAACTTGCTATTTGTAAACTTAAGAAGAATCCGTGCTAGTCAAACTTGTTTGAATTGGAAACAGAAGAATTTTGTACCCTGGCCGGTATTTCTGATGCAATTTCTGACGCAATACGGTTCAATAAGTAAGCGCAAGTGGCATGTTGTTATATGCACTACTGTGTGTCAGTGTGTGTACTGTATACACATTCTACAGTACAGTGCATCCGGTTTAATCATTGGACAAACTGGAGATCTCACCTACCGGTATACTATAGCAAAAGGCACTGGTGCCCAATTGATGTATATCTACTATGCCACGTTGTACAACAGAGATTTTAATCTTCATTTTACACAAAAAAATGTCTTGTCCAGTTACTAGTAAGTGGTCTTTTTTTGTATAATTCAGTAACTTTGGGAGAGCGGAACATTTTTTGCATGGAAAATCTTTACCGAAGGCATATAGTATATGAGGAATGATGAAATTACTAGAAAAGACATTTTTGACTGATGAATTAAAAAGGTAACAACATCGATTCGTCTCATAATACTTCCGAAGCTACAAAGAAAAGAGCACATGTACCTTAGGGCGTTGGGTGGGTCTATTAGTACATACAATATGTTCGACGACAATTTTTTTTTTCTTCTTCAGTTCAAAGAAATTATCTACCTGGAAGAAATTGAGTGACGCATTTGTGTAACATTTACGACTGAAATTAATATTGCAAAAGGTATTCAAGGACTATTACATGTATGACACAGCATTTCCATTGATTGAAACCACATAGCTCTTGTACACATGGTTAGGTCATGTAATGCCTCCAGGCAATGATGCCCTTAGTAAGGTTACAGGTAGTTCTCTCTCAAGTGGAAGCGATTCAAAGTGTGTGAAGGATACAGCCTCTACCAGGCTTCGGGAGGCGGCTGGAAAGAGTAGAAATTGGCCAAATAGAGAGATAGCATGCCGGGGCAGTTGGTCCACTAGAGAGTACAGTTTGCTGCACTCTAACGGACCAACTTCTCTGGAATGATTTTGGCCAATTTCTAGTCTTTCCAGCCGCCTTCCGAAGCCTGGTAGAGGCTAGGACATTCTATGATAGAACGTCCTTGGTAGAGGCTCTGTAACAATGGAAAGTTACAGCTACATGTATGATGAATAGGTCATGCAAGTCGTTAAGTCGTAAAACTTCTGTCGTAAAAATTTGGACAACGCCTAAATTCTTTAGAGAAAAACTGAAGTGGAAGTATTCTTCTAACGTCCTTGGTGGAAGTGATTCAAAAGCCGTGGTGGAATTTTCCATTCGCACGTTCAGGTGTTTTGCACGTGATCGAAGGGTTTTTGCACGTGATTAGTTCGCATTATTAGCCTGGGTGCCATCCTTGGAAGTTATAGCCTTATTGTTGCTGGTTACCACTTGGTTACGTAGCTAGTGACTATTGGGCGCTGGCGCCGGTAACTACGGAGGATGGCAGCCTACCCTGGATGCCAGACTCGTTTCGGGCCATTAGCCGTTTTCCTTCGGCAGCCAGAAGCCCTTCGCCCGCCCGTCTAAATTACCGCTATGGGGGGAGCGGCCAGGAGCCTAACCTGGGGTAGTTTAAAAAACGGCTACAGTTCTAGGGCCGGTCAAACTCCCCCCAGGCTAGATTATCCCTTAGCGGTAATTTAGATGGGCGGGCGAAGGGGTCTTGGCTGCCGAAGGAAAAAGGCTAGCGGCCTGAAATGCGTCTGGCACCCAGGCTAGGTTCAACTTCTCGTATCGTTGTTTATCTTCAAGCTCGATACATCTTTTTTAAGCTCTATGGAAATGTTACTAAAATACATTACAAAAGAAAGGGGAAAAAAGAAGTTACGTCCCTCTTGTGGGAAATGGAACCTTCCAAGTGGAAAATTCAGAATTTTCAATGACAATGGACACTCCTGGTGGATTCTGGGTATGACTTGCAAATGAGATGTCTTGGACATGATGGAAAATTACCAGGATCGCCACAGAAAGATAGTCTCCACCAGACTCCCTTTGCAGGCTGAATAAATAGTAGAAATCGGCGGAATAAGGGAATTAATTGGCCAGAGGAGTTTCGTAGCCATAGAGGTCCCATTGGACCCTCTATGGCCAGCTACCTTCTCTTGCCAATTAAATCCCCTTTTTAGGCCGATTTCTATGATTTATTCAGCCTGCAAAAGGAGACTGGTGGAGACTAACAGAAAGAGGAGGAGGAAGGGCAGAGCTATAAGCCTATTGTACCGGCCTTCTGTATTGACAGTCTATTGTTTCACCTCTTTGGTGTGAATAAGGAAAGGCGTTCCCCTGGAAATTTTGATCTTAGTGCTTTACATCATTCTAAAGGTCCAAACTGACCTAGTAAGGGGATGGATTAGTGTAGACTATCTGAGACTGGTTGGACTGGAGTGCCATTGTCATAGATAACTGAAGAGATCAGTTGCATAGCAACAGTCGTGTCAGTCAATCTTTGTTGCTTAGTAACAAAATGTCAATGACTATGAGTCTCCAGCTGCAAAAATAAGCCCTCATTTCAAGTCAGTGTCGTCCTCAAGAAAAAGGGAAAGGAACAGAATATATGATCAGTTGCTAAGTAACTTGTCATTGACTCATCGTCATTTTGTATTCAATACCAATAAAAAACGTGGCATGTTAGCCTCCGATAGCTGAAAGACAGTTTTGATATAATTTGCAGGCAGTCTTCACTTTGATCAAGAACGTAGAGAGGATACATATGGTTGATAAAATTACAGAAATGAGCACCTGGACTTACAACAATAAAACATGGTCCATATTTAGCCTCCATAGCATGCCAAAAACTGGGGGTCTTCATGGTCTTTGGGAGCTTTTATGTGCTATTTTCTGATTGCATATAGACAACATAGCCAGCCTGGTTGATTACCCCCGTTAGAAAACAGCCGAAGACCACCAAACCCCCAGTTCTATAGGCCTGCTACGGAGGCTAGTCCATATTGCTATTGTAAATGTATTCAAGAAGTGTTTTGACATAATTATTTGTTCTCTTTATTCCAGGGTATCGGGTGTCAATTCACACACAACAACAAGGAAGCTGTAGCGAATAGTGACATCATCTTTCTGTCGGTGAAGCCGCATGTTTTACCCGGGGTTCTACAGGAGATCGCTCCCGTCGTTACCAAGAGACATCTCATGGTCTCCGTGGCGGCAGGTGTCCCACTGCAGTTCCTAGAAGAGGTGAGAAAACTCTGGTGGGAGAACCAAAAACTTGATTTGGGGGATGATTTTGGGTCTGTTTGAACTTTCTTCTTAAACAAGTTAAAGATGATCCAGTGGCTTATTACAAGTTGTCAAAACCCACTTTTAGCTTTACAGCCGTAAGAAAACAATTGTCATTTTTATGAATCATCTTTTCATGGGAGCATAATATCTTAATTACTTTAGGTGTTGTACATCAAATAAAATGGTCGTTAAAAGGAGGTACCTAAACTTTGCTGTGTTGCCCTTAGTGTTGCTAAAAAGAGATGCTTCAAATCATGGAGCCGTTTGAAAACCCCTTTCAGCAATCCAAAACCTGCTTTTCCATAATTGCTGCTACATATTTCTGTCCTGGATACGCACCACAGTATTATTATATGTGAATTAAGTCGCTGGTAAAGAGAAACGTTTTGTAGATTGACGTCAGTAGGTACATGTTGACATTGACTGATGGCTGGATGGAGCGCTGTTGCATAGCAACACAGGTATCCCACGAATTATCTGCTAGGTTTACAGCGACAGGCATGAATATCAGACACATGGAAACCAGCTACCCCCTTTGAGCTTGTGGGATGAAGAACTGTTGTAGAAAAGAGGAAAATAGTTTCTGCAACCAATCGCTATAAATCATGAAATATTTGCAGTAGTATTATGTTTGCCGACTCTGTAATACTTGTGTAGTACTTTCCCCCTACTGCAAAATTAAGTCCATGTGAACTAAAAGTTAAAACTGATTTACACAATCACACACTCACTCACTGTCCGGTTTATCGTCTGTTGTTCCCCGTCTTCCAAGGGTTATACATACTTGCACTGCAAAACTGAGGCTTGATGCAGCCTGCCACTTGCCTCTATCCTGTGGGTTGATATAGTACAACCAATGTGCAAAAAGTGCTGGAAGGCTATGAAAAAGAACCAATCGGTTCTGGTTTTAATAATTGTTCTTTTCCTCAATTTTTTTTTTCTTTTTCCAGAAACTCCCCCTAAGAGCCATGATTTAGACTCCTGTCTGACCATATATCTGAATGTGTTTGAGTAAGAATGAACAGAGCAGACCATATGCAAAAGGTAAACATTATGCATTTGTTTGCAAATGTTAACATTCTAGTTAACCATTTTTTTAATTCCCTTTTCCTCAGAAACTCCCCCCTAAGAGCCGCGTGATCAGAGTAATGCCGAACACGCCGTGCGTGGTGAGACAGGGCGCGTCCGTGTACGTACCCGGGAGTCACGTGGAGAAGGAGGACTCAGAGATCATCAAGTCTCTCCTGTCCAGTCTGGGGTACTGCAGTGAGAGTAACGAGGGGATGATATCTGCTGTTACTGGGCTGGCCGGGAGCGGGCCTGCGTATGTGAGTATAACGGCTTTCTTGCTATGTTTGGTTTAGGGTTATCTCCAAGCAGATGTTTTGGTGTCCGCAAAAGACAGTATCAAATTTGCCAGGCAGTATCCATTGGCCAGACTGTATCCTGATCCTAATGGACACTCCTCTGGCCAATGGATACTGCCTTGCCACAGTATTATCTGCTTGGAGATTAGTTTTCACTAGGGCACTGTTCTAGCCAGCATCCGTCTTTCAAAATGACAGAAATTTTGCCCAATCTGTCATCTTTCATGGTCTTAATCTTATCTCAACTACAAATACCTGATTTAGTGATTGGTGGTGGAAAGGGACCGGTGGAAATATTTTAAGAAACAGTTTTTCTGTTCAAAAACTGGAAAATAAACTTTGTACTTGTTCATCACATTTCATCATGGTGTGGCAAAGTTTAAGTTTTATCGAGTTTCAAACAGTACTTGGCTGAATTGACCCCTTTGACCGTACCTTGTGACACAATGTGACCTTGACACACTTCATCGACCTTGAACCTCCAGTATTTGTACCCATGTTCATACAGATTCAGAAACGTGGGTTTTGCACGGACGAATATAGAGACCCTGTACATATGGCCATAGGTATGGGTGGGATGGGACACGCGTATGTAAGTACAGCACTGCACTGTTGCCTCCACGGTGTTGGTCTGTAGCCTCTGTAGCAAGCTTATAGAACTGGGGGTTTGGTGGTCTTCGGCTGTTTTCTGATTAGCCCAGTTTTAAAACGGGGGTAATTCAACCAGGCCTGCTATGTTGTCTACATGCAATCAGAAAATAGCACTTAAAAGATCCCAAAGACCCAAACTCCCAGTTTTTGGCATGTTGTGGAGGCTAGTTGGTTTGGTGGTCAAGAACTAAAACTCACATCACAAGTTGTTCGGTGGGACTAAAATGGACATGATGTTTGGTGGAAGGAAATTTACCTTGGTTGGGTATAAAATTGACGTTTCAATGTCTTAAAACCTGTCCTTATTGTCACTGTGTCTAACCTTCGTGTAATGTCTTTAATACATGTACAGTCAGGGGTGGGTGACCTTGGTTTAAGGAGCATTCTTAACTATAACTCGAAAGCCTAAGTGACCTGAAGTTACTTGTGCTGCACACTTCAATACTGCTACTACAAAATGGCACAGTAACCTCTAGCACCGGCCTTTCAGAGAAGAAAATAGTGTAGATTCTGAAATCATTGTAGAATCCATCTGAACTTGATATAAAGCAACGTATTCAAACTAATTATCAATTTGATCTTTTCCCCAAAATATGTCTCCCTTTCATGATAAGTGAGAAAAGAAATTGATACGACCCCACACCGACATGTTCCACATAACTGCCCTAACCAGTTTGAACCAGCCTCTGCCCTGCCCCCTCTATCGACCAATCAGCACCAGCCTCTCTAAAAGGCGGGAATGGGGTTGCCCCAGGATAGAACACATCAGGTCATGCAGAGGCCACAGGTCAAAAGTTGAACACGTTTTACTACACATTTTACAAATTACAAGTCTTTCTTAACTAAAACTTGAGGTTTTCAGCAGATTTTGAGGATATTTTATGGTGAAGGTTTCAAAAGAGTATGTAACTTGTGTGGCTAATTGAGTTGTAAATATTTGTTCTTCTGCGTTGTCACCAAATGAAGCTGAAACACAAAGAAAACACTGCTGTGCTCTTCAGTGGACATCAGAGTCGCATTCCATCAGTTTCATAGTATAAAAATTTCGACAAAAAGACACAAAAGACACAAGGTAGTAAATGAATAAGCCATTTGCATATATTATAGGCATTGTCATCAAGTATTTTTCAAAACTAGAAATACTAAGAATGGTTTCTGATGTTGCTTGGATAAATCGACTGACAATTATACAAGTAGGTTAACGACTATTACAAAGTCGTTATATTGTTTTGCCCCTGTTAACTTATTTGATGATGAAATCGCCAAACATGTTGCATAAGGACAGGCCACACACCCGAATGGGGTTATGAATGAATCTCCCCTATGGACAGATGTTACCACAAATCACAGAATAGAGGGGAGGCCCAGTATGAAGAACAGGGGTTGACTGGTTTGGACTGGTCTGCCCCCCTCCCCCGTTTAACTCTCACCCCGAAGTTATACAAAGAAAACAGACTTTGCAGTTATTTCTTCTCAATCATTAAAGGTTGTTCAAAACCTGTACCTTTGACAAAGGTATAGGTTGATTCAGACCTGGTACAAGCAGCATACAAAGGCTTTGTATCCTGCTTGTACTGGTCAGAATCAAGCTTACTTAACCAGTGACATCTCTAAAGTAAAACGGAATGAAAAATCAAGATAAAAATGTTATCGATATGAAAACCTTTGATAGCTTTCCAAATCATTGAATTTGTAGAGAAACAGCCAAAACAGTTAGGCCCTAGGGTAGCATGCAATGAGTGACATCCAGGCTACTCAGACTCTCTAACCTCCTAGAGCTGTAAACCAACAGGGGTAAATAGATACATCATAGAGGGCCTGCAAGGGGGGGTCCCGACAACGCTCTACGCTGAATTCGGAAACCTCTCGATTACGCTTTACGATAAATTCCAAGTGGCTACAACGCATTACGTAGAATTAAAACGCCGAATACGCTGTACGCAAAATATTAGAGGGGTCCGTCTACGCTCTATGTAGAATTAAAACGGCCGATTACACTCTACGGAAAAGGGTTTGCGGGCCCCCATCATATAGTCTAGTTATTGTATCTAACCAGTGTTTTTTTTCGTCCAATCACAGGCCTTCACAGCCATCGATGCGTTGGCGGACGGAGGGGTGAAGATGGGGTTGCCACGGGAACTGTCAATCAAACTGGCCGCACAAACATTACTGGTAGGTCGGGTATATAGTTTTAAAGTTAAAACTTTTGGTCCAACACAAAAAACTCTCACCTAGAGCTTTCGACCAGTCACTCTGGTCTTCCTCAGTAGACTGATCCAGTGAAACTTGTCACGTGGCTTCTTTGAAGTGTAACGTCAACACTGGGTCAAAGGTATCTGGTAGACGATGTCGGCCCCCGTCACGGTTCAATGAAGGGCTTCCTTCACCCCTAACATGTGAAACATGTAACTAGCAACACAGATGAACTTTCATGACAGGTATATAATATTTAGTAGAGTGGAGTATTATGTAGAGTGGATTCAGTCCTCAAGCTAACCGATATCTAACTGTGACAGGCTGAATAAAAGTTCTAAACGGAAACTATGTGGCTCCAGATGTCTTGCTGAGGAACAACAGGGATTTGATAGACATTGGTTAGCTTGAGGAATGAATCTACTCAGTACTCGCACTGCTCACATATAATGTGGAAGTTCAGTTTGTTGCCTAAAGTAACTTTTGAATTGTAGACAATTTCGCTTTGCAAAATAGTGTGAGTAAAAACACTATTGTAGATGGTACTGTCTTACTCAAAATCGTTTTTTTTCTCTTCTACAGGGTGCGTCCAAAATGGTTCTAGAGACAGGGAAACACCCTATGCAGCTGAAGGATGATGTCTGCTCCCCCGGAGGAACCACCATTTACGCCATCCACAAACTCGAGTCCGGCGGTTTCCGAAACTTACTGATCGACGCGGTCGAAGGGGCGTGTCTACGAGCTGACGCCATCGCCAAAAAGGCGAAATGAATAACGCAAACCGCTTCTTTTCTCACACCACTACTAGAAGAATGAAGTTCTTCTCTGTTCTGTGAATAGTTGAATGTTGAGCTTCATTCTAGTTTGTCGCAGAGTGTCGAAGTGTGTTCTAACTTCTATTGTACGTCACAGCAAAGTGAGCTTGCTATTTTTCTAAGGTTCTGCAATACCGTTGTGATATGCAAGGGGGTGCTCTTGCATAGTAGCAGTAACCGCACATTCCAGAGTTGTGAGGTGAACACACTTGGACAGCCTGTTTTTTGTTGAGTTTTGTCTTACAAAATTTATAGTTACAAAGATGTTTATATCTAGATGTATAACACTGTATGTTACATAGGAGACTGTTTTGTTTTCAAAACCAGAAATTGCTTGGTTAAACACTTCTCCTAGATTCAGGAAGTTAGCACAAGATTATGTACAGCTAAAAAGTGCAGAAATCTGTCAAGTAAGCAGAAAAAATAGTAGGTTTTGTGTAAGTTTTTCCACCACTTATGCACGTTACAAAGTGATACGTGGCAGACATACCCACATTCAGTTCAACATCTTAACATTGTTTGCAGCAGAATTTGAATATTTCTCATCTACAATTTATCCAACAGTTAGGTGGGTCTTTCTGCCCAAAATGTTGGAGAAGAATCTGTAAAAAGCAAAAGACATCTCTGTTGTTGTCTGTCACCATAAGTTTTTGTGGAACGTAGATTTGTAAGGAAAAGTTAAGAAGTGCTCTCTCCACTCCACACATTTATTGAGAAGGATTGGGTGAGAATTGTGGTGTTAGATGTTAAAAGGAATTAAGAGAAGGTTAATTTTTTGATAGGTTTGCGGTAAGGAAGGAAAGTGTACGGCTGGGTGTTAGGTAGGGTTCTTTTTTGGTCTGGAAAAGTTGCGAACTCACAAAAAGAAATAACCAAGACTTTTCATAAGCAGTAGTTTTCACTACTCAAAATTTAAAGCGTCTCATATTTTGTTTTTGCTTCAATTTCTGGTTTTCCATGCAACAAAAAGGCTTAACAAGAAAATGTCTATATTTGTGACCAACTGGATCTAAGACCAAAGAAACATTTAAAGTGTTGCCATGGAAAAAGTAGTTTAACTAAAAATTTTTGGATACATTTTTTTGATAATCATACTCACCCATATGCGTAATAGAGCTACTTTGCTTGAAAAAATTCACCGATAATTTGTACTTAAACTGCAGATTCTGATATTGTTTGGATATCTAACTATTGCCAAACCCAGACTTCAACTGACCCTACCTAATTTTACTATTTTAGACCTTAGTGTATTAGTTTGGAAAGGGACATGTAGATTTTTGTTTACAAAACTCCTGTTTTCAGTTGTCAGAATTTATCTTCAAGATGGTGGGGAGGGGGGTACTAGCAGTTAGCACACTGAAGACCACTTAATTTTGGCTCAATCTTTACAACAATGTGTATATATTTTGGGTAGGGGAAAAACTTGCCATGCAGAAATTCTCAAATTTTGTTTCCATTTCGATCCGGGAAAAATGTTTTGGAGCTTTACTTTATTTATTTATTTATTGTTGCGCTTGATGTTTAGTTAAGTTGGGAGGGGGGTGGGGGGCTCTGGTTAACAGCATAGTTGCTGGAATGGAATGTTAGCTTTAACTTTCAACTTGCTAAGTTAGCTGTTAGACACCGAATTTGTATTAGTTATGGGTTAGGCAGCATGGAGAAGGTTAACATTTAACCTGTCACCTGCTGTAAGTATATCCAAGCACCTCATTTTGTATTAGCTACATCAGAACTTACCCAGAAAAAGAGTTAAGTCACCTATGTAGTTTTTCAATACTGTTGCAATATCGGTCGCTATGTTGTATTCTGTTACTTTGCAATGCATGTTAAGTTTGTAAAAAAACTCAGTGCGATAAAATGCAAGTGCTGAAGAAATTGTCCGCTACATTCTTGCACAGTGTGCAGTATGTAAATATCCCCAGAGACGATATTTTGACTTTGTATACAGTACTTAAAATTGATACTGTCAATTTAACATCCTGTTAATTGTCAACTTTGACCAAATTTCTGCAGTATATCACTGAAAAGTGGAAAGAAATATTTTTTTCGTGCGAACGCATAGTATGTACAGCATGGTTGCAGGGACATTTACATATTTTCTCGTAAAATTTGTATGAATGTTAGACTTAGAGTATGTTATGTTAGGATTTGCAAAGGGGGGGATCTGTACATGTACTAGTTTTGACTGTCCATCATAATTAGAAACCAACCAATGAGAGAAGGGCAATTAGTGGTTCGACCAATGAGAGAGAGCGGCTACATGTCAGTCAAATATTTGTATTTCTACCTTTAAGATGGTTGGGTGGGCTATTGGGATGTGACTATTCCTCAAGCACTGACTTTAAAACCTAAGACTTTGGTACTACCAATGAGGTTTTACTTAAGGCTTCTAGCCTCATTGGTACTGCAGTAAGAGTTTACCTTCTGATAGATGGAAATCTGTGCCTACATGTTGCAATTGAACTACAGTTCATGAGTTACATCAAGTAAGATTTGCTATTCAAGAGATTGAAGGTACATTTGTACTAACCAAAATATTTTTGTAGTTTTACTTTGCTCCACCAGAAATTGTACTTTTTCAAGAACACTGAACTTTATACATGTATTGTAGTGTTTCGATCCATGTTTTGACTGAAGCATGTAGGCTGGTATTGATGGTTATCGGAAAGTCGATTGGTTAAGATTAATTGTCAACAAGATGTTTGTGGGAGAAACTATTTGTTGTACTCATTACAAGTACTTGGAATTTTTTCCAAGATAAAAAAAAGATAAAAATAAATTGTCCATTTGACAGTTGAAACCTGAATCTTGTGTTGATTTTTCTTGCACGAAATTTAATGTAACTTTAAGAATACTAGTATGCTGTTCCAGTAAGCCTAACACTACCTTTAGAATGACTATAAGGCCAGACCATTTGATGAATATTATCTGTCTAACATAATATGCGTGTCACTGACGACCTGCAAGGTCTGACTTTCCTAAATCATATCCAGTTGCTTGAGTAACTGTTTTTGGCGTATCTTATTGCCTGGATGTCTAACCTTTATCGACGTTTGCCTAACATGCACAAAAGCATGCCAATTTAGGCCATGTTGATTTGATTATATGGATGACATCCGCGCGCGCATGAATTTTCGGCCGTTTCCAAAAAAAAAAGTTTTCAACCATACTGTAAATCATGCAAAACAGTTGCTAAATGAGCAAAAATATACCATAAGTTGCAAGGAAAACATTTAGAAACGATACCAATGTCGTAGAATGCCAAAATCAAAGGAAAAAAGACAAAAATGTAAAGAAATGAATTCGAAGAGTAGATTATTCGCCATAACATATTCTGTGCCATTTGTTCAACCTTCATGACCACGTAGATTTCATAGTGAAAGCTAACTTTTTTTTTTTGCTAAAACTTTTTTTTTTTATTCGCACGCGCACATCAGTTTTGGGGTTCCCAGAGGATGTCATCCATATAATCAAATCAACATGGCCTTACCTCCAAACATCCTTGGGTTTCATGTGTACATGGATTCGTCGTCATACATGGATTAAAAGCGACACTCATCAAACATTGTCGGTACTGCAGAGGGTAAAGCCTCTATAGGCTGCTCCTTTCTGCAATAAAACTTCGAACGCTAGGTGTCTCTATTGAGTTGGCCTTGAGTACAACAAAACATGTTGGGCGTCCTCCCCCATTGCATAACGTATACGTATGAAGTTATTATTGCCCAAAATATATTTTAAACACATTACAAAATAGAAAGGTAACATTTGCAAAGCAAAAGCACAATGTTAACCCTCAGGGTTCACATGGTCAAGCCTAACAAACTACTGCTCTGTTTATTCTTAACTCAAGGACATTCCTATATATGGTGACCAGCCTCCCAAATTCTGTCCTGCAACTTGCTACATAATAATGTAACCCAACACCACAAGGTATCTGCTACATATGTACAGCACCGGTTACTACGGTAACAGACGCCTGGTCCAGGTCATTGTCCTATATGTGCTTGGAGAAGAAACTAGAAAAACAATGTACAGAGGAAAACATAGTAATAAATCAGACTACGGCCGGCTGGCCACACAAAGGTCAACAAATAGACTTTATTGCGGATTCAAACAACAGCATTTCAAATCTCTGACAATAGATACCTACAGAAAATCATAGTTCCTCACACATAATACAGTAGTAATAAACACCAAGACTAGTAAAACTACATCTAAAACAATTATAAGTACAAATATTTTACATCATAGACGATGAAAGGAAAAATACCGTCCAAGTTCTTTCTTGCTTCTTCTTAAGATATTATTTGGCACTAACAAATTCCATTTTTGCAGCAGCTCCGGCCCTTAACACAAAATCGTATAAGACAAGACTCTTACATGTATCTTTGATTTGAAAACGGAAAAAAAGTATTTGCACAAGTTAGGAAGAAGTGCTGATCTTAAATGCGTCACAATATTTTCAGAAAACTTCACAATACCACAAGCTCAAACATTTCACCTAGAAATCAGGTGAATTTTCAAGCTTAAAATGATACTAACAAAAAAACGACTATAGTTAAAATGTATATATATACTTTTGTTGCCCTTATATTAATTATTATGTAGTGATCAAGCCTTCTTTGCTTGTATTTATGATTCTTTGAAACAATTTTTGTTATGCTTGATTGAATTGATTTATTTACAAATTCTGAATGCAAAGACATTGCTTTATTCTTTACTCAGTCGTCTTTTCATCCCTTTCTCTTTTGAAATGCACTTCGTTGGCTGAAAGCAAAGTTCAATTTAAGTTTAAGCCAATTGCATTGGACAAGTTTTAAGGCACTCTTAAATTGTTATCATGTCTATCTATACAGCACAGACACACAAGCACACAAGAAACACATCGAACTTACTGGTTCTTTGTACTTTAAGAGGTCATTACTTGTTCACTCCTAGCGTAATATTGCCACAAATGCACTTTATGAAAGTAGGATATTTTCCAAGTAGATGTACGGTATTGGTTCGTTCTGTAAGTTACTAAGTCATAGCCATTTTAACAGACTAAAAAGGCTGGCATTAAACAGGCTACGTATGTACGTGATGCGTCTAGTGTAAAAGAAGCATCTTTTCAAAAATGGTCAAAAAACAACAGTAATGTATAATCTAAGAAATGAGAACCGACACCGCACATCTACTTGGAGATGGAACGAACCATTCTGCTCAGTCGGAGGGGTCCCGACAGTGAGAACAGTCCCTCATTTCCTCCTGGTAAAGCTCGATCTGAATCGTCGACGAATGCACGTCGAATCTGCTGCGCACCAAACGGGAGGCTATGTCCAGCACCTCCTGTGGGTCAGCGTCAACGTCTGGAAAAGATATGTTATTATTATTAGTTACCAGTTACTATGGTGACAGCCGTCTGGTCCAGTTAAACAGAGCAAAAACAATATGTTTGCCTTCTACGAAGGTTAAGATAACCAGAAAGGTAACACTTGCAAACCAAATGCATAATGTTCACCTTCCCATATGGTCTGCTCTGTTAATTCTTACTCAAACATATTCATATATATGGTCAGACAGGAGTATAAATCCCTCCTACTATAAAATTGCAACATGTTGTAACCCAACACTAGTTACCATGGTGACAGACGTCTGGTTCAGGTCAGTGACCTTATTGGTTTGGAGAAGAAGAAGAAGAAGAAGAAGAAACTGAGCAAAAACAATATGTTTTCCTGCTGCAAAGGAATGAACTACACGGAAGCTGGCCATGTCATATGAGGGAAGAAAAATGAAACGGGAATTCTACAAATAGTACAATACATGAGACTCCAACAAACCTGGCCCTCAAATGCCAAATTTGTGGACTTCATCTCTATGCTACTTTGCCAAAAATAAAACCGTACTGACCTACGGCGATGTGTACGGCCAGCGCGTTCTTGCCCACCGTAAGGGACCAGATGTGCAGCCCGTGGACCGCGTGAACCCCGGGGATTCCCTTCAGACTCTCCTTCACTGAGTTAAAATCCAGCCCGCGGGGGGTGCCTGGAAACAGACCAAGGATAAAAGGTGTCAGGGGAACCTGGAAACAGTTCTGGTACAAGTGCGTAACACAACTTGATCCCAAAATTGACTTTTTAAAAATTCATCAAAATGCCTGCATGAAAGGCTCTTCTCCAATTTGAGACCTAAGAATATGAAGAAGAATAGAGCGAGTGTTTTTCACTCACTTTTCACACGAATCAAGCATGTACTGATTACCATGTTGGTGTCAATGTACATTTCAATAAATTGTAGTTAAAGTGTGCACGTATATCATTCGAATAAGTTTTGCTTTCTAATCTGTTATTTTTCTCTTACTGCCCTAAACATTTGGGGTTTCATGTAAAGTAATTTGACAGGGTCAAAATAATGCAAATGTCCGAAAACGCTTGATTTTCACAGCATGCAAATGATGACACCAACATGGCGGCGGGCGGTGGCCATGACGTCACGGCCATGACGTCACGTTCTATAAAGTGGACGTCCTTCTGATAGTCCCTTCTCTGATCTCTAATTCAACAGTGGTTACAAGTATTTGAGTGGTTTTATCTGCAAATGTCTGAAACTGGGCTTGACTGTCAGTACCTATATACCTATGCGCCTGAATGCAAATAAGGACACCAGCATGGCGGCTGACATAGTGATGACGTAATGTATTATTAAACGCCGTACCTTCCATGAGCACGTTGACGGTGTCCCTCAGGATGCTAAGGGTTGTGATCAGCACCAGGACAGAGAACATGAAGGTGCAGATGGGGTCCGCCAGGGCCCAGTCAGGCTGACGGGCAACAAAAACAGTTCATATAAGGACATCAGTAAATAATTTCATCAGGTTGGTGAATTATTGAAGTTCATAGTTCCTCATTCACAACGACATGTTTACCACAGTATCATCTAGCTTCAGTGCACAGTGAACCAGTAACACCTGTATATAGCTTCAATGCACAGTGAACCAGTAACACCTAGCTCCAGTGCACAGTGAAATTTGCTGCCATACATTGTACCCTGTACAACTTTCGAGCAATATTATCAACTTCATTCATTCATATGAGCTTGTTTTTACTTTGTAAGGTATAAGAGCGTTGATTTCGAAGTACCTACCCTGAAGTAGATGATGATCGCAGCTATGAGCACGCCGAGGCTCTGCACGAAGTCGCCGACCACGTGGATGAACGCCGCCCGCACGTTCACATTCTCCTTCCCGCGGCTCGGCTCGCCCACTCCCGTGTCCTCCTTCCCCAGCAGCTCGGCGTGCGATTCTCCCCGCTGGTAGCCCTGCCCCTCCGCCGCGCCTGTCCGCGCGCTACCATTACCCATGGCGGTCCCCTCCTCGCACGCGCGAATCCCGCCGTAGTTGTTGGGGATGCCGTTACTTTGGCAGCTTTTCGTCAGCTTCTGACTCTCGTCGCATTCCTCCAAGTGTGTGTGACCTTGACCTTTCTCCGAGTGCTCCTGACCTTCGTGATTAATTGACGTGTGACCCCCGTGACTGTGACCGTGACCTGTTGACATTTGACCCACGTGGTTATGTGTGCCGTGAACTGTTGATGTTTGACCTCCGTGGCTGTGACCGTGACCTTTGTCCCCGTGACTGTGACCGTAACCTTTGTCCCCGTGACCTTTGTCCCCGTGACTGTGACCGTGACCTTTGCCCCCGTGGCTGTGCCCATGACCGCTGAACCCGTGACTGTGACCGTGACCCCACTGATGAAGTATGAAGCCCATTCTGTAGTAGGCACAAAGTAAATGCATTGTCACTAAACATCAAGTAATAACTGGGACGGGGGGCGCCACAGACTTCCCTCTGCTTGATCCACGTCACGAAAAAAAGATTTGGTCAGCATTTCAGATCTATAGAAAGGCCATGCGGTATGCTTCTACGATAAACAATCCCTGTAAGATCATTATCAACTTTCCCAATCTTGAAGCAGATCCGACGGTGGATCGCAGGTTCTGCTTGGAGATTACAATTTTTCTGTACTTACACCAGATTAACCGCCACCCCGCAGGAGGCCGTGATGAGCATGATTTTGGCGTCGATGTCCATGTCTCTGTGGATGACCCTCAGCACGGCGTTATACACCAGGATCCCCGTCACTACCCAGATCAGCAACACGGACACAAGCGCGCCCATAACCTCTGGTTCAAGTAAACATAAACAATAATAATAAATAATAAACAAACAAATATCAAAACAAGCACCGACGTCAACATTAGTGATCCAAGTTGATGTAAAATAAAACAAGTTGATGTAAAATAAAAAGATTCAATAAAAACTAATTGTAAAAGGTGAAAAAAACCTAAACGTAAACAAAATAACAAAAAAACAAATATCAAAACAAGCACCGACGTCAACATCAGTGGCCCTCTGGAACAGATAGACGTAAAATTAACAATAACAATGACAGAAACAACAGCACCAGTTGCCATGGTGACAGCCGTCTGGTCCTAGTCATTGACCTTATGTGTTTGTAGAAGAAGAAGAAGAAGAAGAGAGAAAAGGAGAAGAAGCAAAACCAATATGCTTTCCCTTCCTCTGAGATCGTAAATCTTAAGATCCCGTGGAGACCAATCTCAACTTACCTGCCCGGTAGTATCCGAAGTTCATGCTCTTGGTGGCTGGCCGAGTCGCTACCCAAATGGCGAACAGGCTGATCATGAAGCTGGCGAAATCCGTCATCATGTGAGCAGCGTCTGTCATGATGGCCAGGCTGCCGGCAAGGTACCCACCTGTCAATCAAACATGCAAATTAGTGACGTCATCATGTGGGCGATGTCCGCATTGGTCAGGAGTGACTAATGCGGAAATCCCTTTCCTCCTGTGACTTAGAGGAGTCTAAGACACAGGAGGAAAAGGATGCACACATGTCACATGACCTATCATGACTACTAGTATCACGTGTCCATCACGTGACCATCACGTGACTTACCGACCACCTCGGCCACCGTGAAGATGAGGCTGAGGATGCACACATGTCACATGACCTATCATGACTACTAGTATCACGTGTCCATCACGTGACCATCACGTGGCTTACCGACCAACTCGGCCACCATGAAGATGAGGCAGAGGATGCACACATCACGTGACCAATTGTGATATATCACGTGATTATCACGCGCCTATCACGTGACTTACCGACGACCTCGGCCACCATGAAGATGAGGCAGAGGATGCTGGCCATGATGAGTTTTTCCTGGCGGTCGGGTCGACGGGCCGGCTCTCCCCGGTGTCGTGGCAGTGCGACCGGTAGCTCCTGCCCAGCAGGTACTCTTCCTGCGAACACAGTCAGGTGAAACACAAGGAAAATGTAACTAAAGCAGCTTGATAGATCTAGAAAACTGTCAGTAGTATACTCTCCTTTTTAGAAAAGTAGTAGTCCACTGGATCATGGAATATGCCAGCACCCGTCGCTGGCTTTTAGATGTCATTTATTTTCTGTGTGAGGTAAACCTCATTTTCCTCCCAGTAGAGAAATCAGAAGGGGTAAAAGTTCTTTCCCAAATACAATGACATCACATACTTGTACTATACCAGAAAAGTTTCCGTTCTTACAGTCACAGAGATATACTCGTATATATCCCCAACATACATTGAAGATATCAGACCATTGCTTTACTGCTCCACACACCCTCCCTAGATAACTAACGGTCTGTCCCTGACACGTACCTCGTCATCATCATTAGTGGACGTGTCCGTGATGAAGGGTGTGCATCCGCCCGGTCTGACGTCACCGCCCCTGCGGCACAAGAATACGATTGTCAGAGCGCGTTCTATACTACTCATATAGCCCTGGCCGCTCTGGATCATCTCCAAGCAGAAGTCGCGATAAGGGAAAAATCGTACTTTTTTGGCGACGCTTTAGGAGCGGAGCTTTTTGTTACAGCATTAGGCTAGGTTTGAAGATGTTATAATGCTGACCTAGCTTCTACCAGGCTTCGGGAAACGACCAGAAAGAGTACAAATCGGCCAAAAAAATACCTTTCTCGGTGAAAACTAAAACTATTCGGCTGCTCAAAACTCTCCACACCCCTAATAATGTAAGGAATGGAACGGTCCTATACAAACATCAGTACGGAAGCCATGGGAATGTAACATTTGGGCGGCACTTTGGGGGTCCATAAAAGCCACTAGTCTTTAGTACAAATGGCTCTTAACGACGGATATCTTACCACAAGTACCGACATGATGTTGCCGTGACAAAACTTAGTAAAGAAAACCAAAATCCGGGGCTGAACAACTGGCAGTTGCCATATATCAGCAGGTAGAAATGCGAATCTTGTGAGTACGAATCTGAAGCCACGTTTATCCCAGTACTAATACAGTGGATTTGATATTTTATTTTGTCAAGATCTTTACCACTAATTCATTAAGAACTTTTGGCAATATTCCTTGCTAAATGTATGCAAAATATCATGGAAAACTGTTCTTTTTACAGCGAATGTTTTCGAAGCGGAGAGTTGATGACGGCAAACACACGCAACCGTAAGGACAACAGAGAACCGCATACACACGCAACCGCTCGGGCGCGTCGAAGGCATTCCGGACATGCGCACATGGTGGCAACAATACATTTATGTTTTCGTTCTTCATTGATCGCTATCTTTGTGTCAACGTATTTAACACCAAAAGACCCGGACTGGTTGGTGTTTATGTTTGTATTCACGTCTACTGGCGTTTTTTTTTTTCAAAAATGACGCCAAACTTAATTTACGGAAACAACATCATTGTACTAAGTGTAATGATGTTGTCCGTAAATTTACTTTGGCAGCTTGTTTTTATATATTGTTATGGAGAAAAATGAATTTATTCAGTGTTTTCACACCAACTTCACCATGACCTGCAAGTTTTGTAGGATCTGGATGTTATCCAAGTAGAGGTATAGGCTTTGTGTTGTTTTTGGCGTGTTTTATGCGCTTTTATCGGTCTGTCTTTTTCGTACTGGTAACTTTATTTCATTTGGCGTGGCCTGGGTGCCATTTGTTTTATAACGGGGCTGATTGCACTCGCTAACTCAAAAAACGGATGGCTTCCAGCCTTTAAAAAAAGATAGAAGAAAGTACAAAAATAAGAAAGCCCGATAAAAACGCCTGAAAGCACATCAAAAATAAGCTGAAGCCTAAACACCGAGTTGGAGAATAGAAAAAACAGCGTTTTTCCATTGATAAAACCGTTTTGTGTTAATTTCGACAAAGTAAACAGTAAATGCTACGCGAAGTCACTAAATTCCGTCAACACACGACGCCCCCAGCCCCGTCAGGGCGAAACGTTATTGACGCAACAAAAAGTGCCTCGACTTTCGTCAGGTCAGATACAAAATACAAAATAGTGATACAAAAGACGCCAGGGAACACAGATTTTGTTTCAAAAACAACTTGTGACGTCAACAAGCGATTAGCTAATATACTGTCAACATCCGAATCATATCACGAGAGTTGGCTAGCTCTCAGAACATAGTTCACTTCCACCCGCGTGCTTTGATATGATGAGCATCAAGATATAACGTTATGTCATACAGAATAATAGAATAGAAAACAAAACAGACTTCAAACAAGCCTTAAAATCTGACCTCAGACCCCTCTGACCAAAACAAGCAATGACCTACATGTATAGCTAGTATTTTATTTTGCAAACGGATTGATTTTGTTGTTTGTTTTGTTCTATTTATTTGATTTACGTATGTGACAGGCTCTGTAATTCTGATTTTGAGTTGATATTGTTCAACGTATTTTGAATTGCTAAGATTAAGTATTACTCCTATGTTCAATTTTGTGTTTTATGTTGTACAATTGTAACGTTTTGTTGATTCATCTGTTGGATGTGGAGCCAGGGCCCCCTTGGAAATCCGTTGTTTATCAACTGAAGGGGCGACCCTCAAGATTGATAAATAAAATAAAAACAGCGTCAAGATATAGGCCATACAAAATAATAGAATAGCAAACAAAACAGTCTCTTGAATTGGATGATAAACTAGCATTATGCAATGTTTATCTCTATAACATTCAATAATCCAAAGAATATGTCAATAATAATAGAACTCCTACAAGCCCAATTTAAGGTTCTACGAGTCCGATTTTGTGGCAGCTGCCCAACAAATTACAAGAAAGCTGATATGCCATGTAAGAAAAAAGTACATTATAAGCCCAAAAGCGTAGCCACCTGGCCAACAAAAGACTACGAAGGATAGTGATGATAGGCATAGATTGTTCTCTAAATTCCAGGTGTTATTTATGAACCCCGCATTTGACAAGTACTAAGTTACTTGTACACGCCCATTTAACGCGATAGCTGGAGTCTATACGCCATAGTTCCATGAAATCCATTCACGAATTGAACCGACCATGCAGGTCAATTCACAGGGTGGGGTTGCGACAAAGCTTAAGATTTTACTAAGTATTGACGTCAAAAGGAACAAAACCGTGCGAATAGCGTATACGTAACAGAAATGTTATTGACATAACTTAGCAAGTCGCTGTCTTTTTCTGTTCCACCGAATCCCCCGATCTTTAAAGGCAACATTGCCCCCCCCCCTCCATCTCCAAAGCCATGGTGTTGAAATCAAAAAGAAAAGAAGGAAAGCAAAAAAGAAGACAATGTTAACATGCCTTGCCTAGCGTTAAAAATAGCACTAACAAATTCTGCCCTTGTAGGCGCGTATTGACTTGTGTGATAGCAACTACGCGTTGAAATAAGGTATAAATCATTCAGGTTTGAATTTAATGTGTGAGGCTTAATGTTTAGCTTAATCAGTTATAGAATAGCTGGCCTCCGAGGACAATAGTCTAATTAAAATAGACTAAATCAGGCTGCTGAAACATAGCAGGAATTGATAATGTAATAGACTAGGTCATTAGCCAGAGGCTCGGCCGAGTTCCAAATGTACATATCAGTTGGTCGGCTTATATCCTCATGCCATTCTACCTATCTGATAAAGACTACAGAGACCAAGCTTAAGTGTAGCCTGGAGTCAATCCAACGCAGCCTAAAGAGTCTGTTCGAGACTACAAAAGGATCCCAAGAGGGAGCGTTAAACTGTTAAACTGTTGTGGCTTGGGCCGTTACGTTTGACTGCGGTCTTTTCAACGCCCGTTATGTTTGACTGCGGTCTTTTCAACGTCACTAGTCGCCTTGCTCTGCTAACAGTTAGTAGAGTTACTGGCCATGGGTCGGTACGGCTACGCAGTTTGGTCTGGAAGGAAGCGACGGCATGCACAGGCCTAGGATTATCTTGAGAAGGAAGGATGCCTTCTAGGATTGTCTTAAAGATTTAACACCCCAACGGTGCTTAAGGCGAGTAGTCGTGCGGAGAACATGTGAGGGTGGGGCGTATTTAACTAGGGGATATTCTATGCTAAGTGGTCCATGTTTAATAGCCTACACCAGGTCTTCCTGAGGGGGTTAGGGTGGTAGAAATTGGCAAAAATAGTGCCTGGTTGACCAGGGAAGTGGGTCCATCGTTAGGGTTTTATTTCCCCTACATTTTACTGTTTTTAAACAGTTCTTGTACGGTGGGGTCTTGTGCCGTAGCGGCAGAGTGCGCGACTCGGAATCAAGAGGTCCCGGGTTCGAGTCATGACATGCCACCGATCTTGTGCCCTTGGGAAAGGCACTTTACACGACTTTTCTCACTTCGCTTAGGTGAAAATGAGTACTGGTATTGTATTGCCCCCCTGTGTTGGTGGCGGCATTAATATAAGTTGAGAAAAATTGAGTGTGCCGTCACCACGTTTTGTGATTAGATGTTAATAATATAAAAAAACAGGTCTTGTGCTACTCTAATAACCCAGTAAGTCTATCTTAAATAAAACCTACGTAAGAACGTTTCAAATTAAAGGAATCAGGTTTTACAAGTGCCTTCATAACGTTCTATTGTATCCCTGTATGTCACCGTTAAAGGTTCAATTCAGCTTAAGAAGAATGAAAATATTTCTTCAGTTTTCTTAAGAATTCAACCATGTAAACGGTACGAAATGGCTGAATGTTACAGAGGATACACTTGAGAAGTTGTTTAAGGCATTGCCGCGGTGTGTGGAAACATTTTTACGTTTCATTTAAAGTTGCGTGTATAAAGAAGTGTTAACTGCATCAAATCGGCTTCTTTAAATAGTAATAACCGACAGTAAGGCGATTTGCTATACAACTAGCTGGAACAGGATTTTTTTGTAAATCGCAATCGTGTAGTAGGTTTAATCTGCCATTCTTAATGGCAAGAAAACCGCTCAATAAAAACAACAAACAAACGCAAAGAAATGTCCGCAGTTTTTCTACAAAAGATCGCCACATAACGCTACTGTTGTTACAGCGCTCTTTATCTTTCCGGTATGCAAAAATACACAATACTGCGTTTTATAAAAGGCCACACCAAACTGGTGGACAGAAGAACACAAAACGAGAAGGGGAGAGAGAGACATACCGAGCACCGAAAACTGCGTGTTATGCCACCAAAAAAGCCCGGCTCAATGAGTAGGATTCAAAATCCTACCTATCTGTATCTGTATAGCTTCTGTATCTATATAGCTGGTATAACCGCTCTTTGGCGTAACACACCAGCTTCGCAGGCACGCGGCTCGGCGGCAGCTGGCTACATTACACCGAACGACCTCTAAACGTTGTTTAAAGCTATCTAGTGATGGTGCCCCTACTGTACTTGGTGGCAGCGAGTTCCACTCCACGATAGTTCATGGGAAGAACAGGTTTTTTAATTCCTCAATCAGTCAGTACAAAATGAATCGATAACACATGGCGCCTACGGTCTTTTTTCTAACATACAGACTGAAATACATAAATAACATATACGTGGCACATACCTAGTCTCTACCAGACTAACTACGCTGGCTATATATAGGAGAATATTTGCCAGGGGAGTTTGGCCGCCTTGTATGTTTGATTGGCCGCGCAGGGAAAGAAACTACCTCCCCGCGGCCGGACTCCCTTGGCCAATTTTACTCTCTTTTTTTGCCGAATTCTACGATCCTTTTTTTCCCGTAGAAAGGCCTGGTGGAGGCTAGCACATACCAACAAATTCTACAAAAGCTCCAGACAGTTTAGCTGTCCTGTTGTTTATGTTGGACGGAAGGATCCGCTTTGTTAAGATCTCCGTTTGAACATGTGTTTTTAGTATTACTCATATCAACGCGGGCAAGCTTCTATCAGTGTTTACGTTGTTTTAAGACCAGAGGTCATCAAAACGCGCAACGAACAACGTATTGTTTGAAAACCTGGAGTAAAAAATGGTATATTTGAAGCAAAATACTATAGCAAATGGCTGGATATTGTGAAATTTGGCCAACTTCTGGATGTCCATAACTTTGGGTCGCAGACAGGGTGACGCAGTGACTTGGTAATCTTCAAGCAGATGTTTCATTGTTTGCAAGACTGTATCAAATTGGCTAAACAGTATCAAATTAGCAGGACAACATCACCTTAGCAAGACAATATTCATTTAACCGGCAAAAAAATGATACAAGTGCTAGTATAAAACAAGAAAGCCGATAAAAACGCCTAAAAAGAAGTAAAAAACAAGCCGAGGTCCAAACGTCTGCTTGGAGAGTAGTAACTTGTCGACTCATGGGAGATCTAATATTCGCTTTTCGAATTCGACCGAACGCTGTTAAAATGAGCGGAGAAAAAAAATCTCTATCATAAGTTAGCCGTTCCCACTCACATGTAATTTGTACCAGACTAACTACGCTGGAGAATATTTGCCAGGGAGTTTGGCCGCCTTGTAGGTTTGACTGGGCCGCGCAGATCGGATGGAAAGAAACTACCTCCCCGCGGCCAGACTCCCTTGGCCAATCTTACTCTCTTTTTTGTCGAATTCTACGATCTGTATTCCCGCAGAAAGGCCTGGTGGAGGCTAAGGAGGCTAACTCACATGAGTTGTAAAGCGAATTCCATGGGGGTACCCGGAGCGGAATTTTTCCCGTTCGAGTTAGAAGCCTGCCCGCTCTGTCCGGACGCCAAAAGCGCGATCCGACGCATCTCGCTGGCCGCCACCGCCAGAGAAGACCGGCGCCGCTCTCCAGTTTTCCCGTTTTTCCCGTTCCCTGACATCGTGCGAACCAAGCTTGTTGAACCAACCTGTTCCCCTGTACCGATCGCAGCAAGTCTGTGGTATTTGCTATGCCCAGAGGCTAAACTCGCTCAGCGCGCAAAAATCATTAGAGTGCGGTGTGCAACAGGTGCGGCCGCCATGAAACTTTTCGACTCACCAAAAACATCAAATTCACAAAAAATTGTACAAAAATTAAAGTCAAACATTTTAAAATTATGTTTAGTTTCGATCATGTATTCTTGTGTATGCATAGTTTATAACTACGATTACAGATACTTGAGTTTTTGAAGTGTTTTATTGTTCATTTAACAGACCATATAAAAAGCTCTTGCACACGCCTCGCATGCCACTACCTGGACCCCTTCATTTTCTAAAAGGGGTGCTTAATAGTGTGTGTGATTGTTTCGTATAGCCGGCAAACTGTACGCCCTTAGCGGACCAACTCCTCTGGTATGTTATCTTTCTATTCGGCCAATTTCCTCTCTTTCTGGCAGCTTCCGAAGCCTGGTACAGGCTAGTCTTAAGGTATTGTTGTTCCTTTGGTGTATATGCAGTTCCAGAACAAGCGCTAGACGGCGCCCCCGTGAAATCAGAAGAGGCACCTGTTCAAATGAGTCTGATTAAAATGCGCTCCTAGCGGCCGACCCCGAAAGTTATCCCCCAGTCAGCTACTATTCAAATAAAACCCTGGTAGCGAAGATTCTAGAACTTTCGGGCCCCACATATACGTTTTCTCTAGAAGAGTATTCTAAAATGAGTAACTTCTGATATGATCAGGATTACTATCGTCATACGCCCAGCAGTGTCACTAATTTGACCTTATATCCGTCATATTTCTTGATATTAGATGATATCAAATGTTTATGTTGTGTACATAGTTCTTTTATCCGTCTTTTATGATCATATTTCTCGTCTGATATTTTGTCAATACAGGTTTATTTTATTAACTTTATTGCCTGACATCAGTGCCATTGATTCAGCTGAAAACATAAATAATTTCCAAAATCTTATCTAGTTGCTCGAGTAACTGTTTTGTGGCGTATCTTATTACCTGGATGTCTAACCTTCACCGACGTTACGTGCGGTTATGTTAACTTATTTTCTGCGTGATTGTAACGTCGACCCAGGACTGCCCAAAAGTTGATTTCCAAGCTGATGTTTCTTTTTTATCCGTTGTTGTTTTTTTTTATCTCACGTCTGGGCTTCGAACATGGAAAAATCGGCTCAAAATCTGTTTGGTCAACTTTGGTGATTACAAAAAAAGGGAAATTCTAGATCTGCGAAAAAAGAATCGTTCAGAAACACAAATCGTTCAGTAAGCGCCAGACGCACAGAAACAGTTACTTAACTAGAAAGGTAATATTTGCAAAGCAAAGGCATAATGTTTACCTTCGCATGTGGTTTACTCTGTTAATCTTACTCAAACACATTCATATATATGGTGATAGGAGTCTAAATCCCTCCTACTATGAAATTGCAACATGATGTAACCCAATACCTGTTACCATGGTGAGAAACATCTGATTGACGAGGTCAGAAGTTATTGTTTGGAACGGAAGAAGAAGAAACTGAGCAAAAACAATATGTTTTCCTTCGGTAAACATAAATACATGTACCATTGGGCACTGCCTGCCAAAAGTGTGTGGGGGGGGGGGGAGTATTTTTGTGAAAGACCAATATTGCCAATGGACAGTTGATAATAAGAGGAAACAAATCGCCCTTTCCTCCATTCACCACCTCTTAGGAGGAGTTCCACGCTGAAAGCTTCTTTCCTAAAACAACATCACTATTGTTATACCTCGTGATTGTTTCCCGTATGGGTATAACCTTAAACTTTTCCAGTCAACGGCCAAAATAACGTCTGTTCTCACTGTCTGTGCAGTAACCCAGTACATTTGAGTGGCTCTTATGATCTTTTTTTTGTGGTTAATAAAAAAATGCACATTGATTCAGCTTACTAAAAGCTCTTAGAATATACTAGAAAATCCTATATTTGTATCTTAACAAGTGCAATGCGCTGCGATGTTGGAGGATTCGAACCCCAATCTTTAGATCCAGAAGCCACTGTGACATACAGGTCAGGGTCACTAACCACAGAATGAAAGCAAAAACATACTCTTGCCCCTCATTATCTACAAAAATATACCAGCGACGAAGCTTCATAAAAACAAATCATCCAGACGCCAAGAAAAGCAAAACACTCTGCTCATCAAATCAAAATAAAGTCAGAATTTTCCACGAAAGTTTCGCAAACAATCCAACAAAAGACTTGCGTGCGATGCACAAAACACGACGTTATAACGATTGAACCGTAAACATATGATTCTATACATATGTGAACCCCTCCTATAGATTTGTTGATAATATGCTTCGGTAGAATCGCTAGTTTCTTGGGTGTCATTTAGGGACGCGATTTGTCGCAAGATCGTCGTACGATTTTGATGTCGTATTATTGTCGTACAGGCTGTGACAGATCCAAGTGTCGACAATCATGACAATGACACAAGAATCAATACTATCTTTTCGATAACAAAGCTGCATTTCCAAACATAACATGCAGGACTATCCCCAAATGCCCCAGTTTGCGATCGACGCACGTTTTGTCGTAAGATCTCGCACGATTTTGATGTCGTAGTATTGTCGTACAGGCTGTGACACGACCAACTGCCGACAATCATGACAATCACAGTCAGACAATGACACAAGAATCAATACTATCTCTTTGATAACAAGGCAGCCGCATTCACAACAAAACATGCACGCCTATCCCCCAAAATGCCCCAGTTTGCGATCGCGCACGACAATCGTACAACCAATTGCGACCGCGCCACGAGTTTTACACAACCACTGATGACCTCTGAATCATATAGCCCTAATCCTTCCTACAAAGAGATCTACTCTCCAAGCAGAGGTTGTGGGGGAATGATCATTACCTTTTTATATATGGCCGTTTTTTTTGTCGCTACCCCCACCCTACTCCCGTCGGTGGCCGGCGACCTTCTCTGGCTAATGGATACTGCCTGGCCAATTTGATACTGTCTTTTTGCCACCGAGAGGGATCTGCTTGGAGATTAAGAGAGATCCACTTCACTTACATGACGTGGAGCGCTAGCTCGACTGGGTCTCCTGTCAGGGTGGTTTCCTCCCCGGCGGGGGCCAGCAAAATAAAGGACGATCTGCGCGTTCTGGTCGGTCTTCTTCCGCTCATTGTTACACCTGGGTCTTCCCTGGGTTGTCCTCTGTTAGAATTGTTCCTTCCCGTGCGTATTTTGCGCACAGTTTGGACGTAAATCCATCGTGAAAGCAGCGATTTGATCTGCTAGTTCTCGGAATGGCTGTGACGTCGGATGAAACTACGTCCGCGTCCTGTTTTTATTTAGCCTCCATCCGGACTAGGATCTATCCTGTTTACTGCAGGGTGGAAATCAACAAACAAGAGGAGAGGGTGCGGAGGCGGGGCTGTTAACGCACGTGGTTAAACCCGTGCTACAAACATGGCGAAAGTTTCTAGTTTAACTAGAAATGTAAGATTTTGTCCAGGTCATTGATCTTATTTGTTTGGAGGAGAAAAAGAGGGCGAAGAAGAAACAGAGCAAAACAGTAAAACTATGTTCTCCTTCTGCGAAGGCAAACATCATGATATCTAGTTGGAGGAAGGCCTCTATCATCCTCCATTAACTCCGAAATCTTAGCTACCGTCAAAAATTCCTCACTAAGACTTGTGCCATCAGAACTTTCTACCATATTATATTATCTGTTTTTAAAGTACTGTGCCATTGAAGAGCTAGCACATATATATATATAGATACATCACCCACGCTCACTCTTTAGTGTATGTATTTTGTACCATGTATATGCAATAAAATGTGTGTATAGCTTTATCAGGACTTTAAATAATGTAAAACTATCTTATATACATGTACAAGTAGATGAGTGCGAAACTCATCATGTGGGTGACCTGAGGTCACAGACCACAGATATTTGAGATCAAATCTATCACATGGTGACCTCAAATCACCTACATGTCTGTATGGGGTCGTAACTGGGGGTGATTTCGGGTGAGGGACAGATTTGAGGGATGATCTTTTTAATTAAATGTTCAGCGTGTAACAAGGCCCAATGGCTACACTTCTAATGTTCTATAGAACGCATAGAACGCGTGACAACCAGTGTTCTGGTGTTCTATAGAACGCGTGCGTTCTGGTGTTCTATAGAATGTGTGGTAACCAGTGCTTATGCTCTATAGAACGCAAGTGTTCTAATGTTCTTAAGACTGTATGGTAACCAGTGCCCTTATGTTCTATAGAACGCGTGTGTTCTAATGTTCTTTAGAATGCATCGTAACCAGTGTTCTTAGGTTCTATAGAACGTTTGGATTTTAATGTTCTATTGCACGTGTGGCGTAATGCACTAGGGACAAAATAAATAGATGGTCTTATGTATAGAGCTAGATGTGCAAAGGTTAGGTGTAACAAGTCGTTCTGTGGCATAAGGCTCCCACAAGACAACAGATATGATTATACTGATAAAAATGACAAAAATGATGTGACATTTGATATTTTGACAAGAAAAATCAGATAACCTGGTCGGAGACAGTCCTTGATTAGTATCTATCAAAAATCGTCGAAATGATACTTTTATGGAAAATCTGATCTTTGTTTGTTGACATGGCAACAAAAGATGACTGTTATGACGACAAAAAAATCGATGACCAAAGCGCCGGTCAGGTGGTCACGTGACACATGGGGTCACTACGTCACCAAAAACACAGGATGGAGACGGAACCACTTTGGCATCGGGGGTGTAACTTTTAAAAGTTGAAATTTGACATCCTTATTACATATTGCAGTCTGGATAGCTAGGGCTGTGCCCATCGTCGTTCCCCTGGCCCTTGGGCCGCACAATGGCGCAATCACTACAGCAGGGGGCTAGTCTACTGGTAGTGGTGTGTGTTTAACTCCCATACTTTCAACGATTACACTATCAGTACTATCCAATCATTAAGGTATCAATGTGGTGTCAAAAGATGGTTTTTATATCTACTACACTGAAATTTTATTACTGCTATAGCTAGTCCAGCAAAAAAGATGCACAACAATATTCTTACTGTCCATCACAATTAGCAGTTTGAGTTTAGCCAATGAGAGAAGAGGAACTAACAGTTCAGCCAATGAGAAAGCGGCTGGAAGTCCGTTCTATTTGCATTTTTATGCCTGTATTTTGCATGTCTAGAGGGTCTGTATGGGATCGGCCCATTTAAAAACAACATCGCACTAACCTTTTCCGAAACAGAAGTCGTTTTTGTTTCCTTTCTTTCGGGAGCCTTGCCTTGACGTACGCCCCTCCTAGTGACTCAGTGATCAGGGGTGTCATCTCGTCGGCTGTCTCCTCATCTGGGCTCCCGTTTGGGTCGGAGGAACCGAAGAGGGCGGGGGAAGACGACATCTGCCACGCTTCGTTCTTCATCTCATGCCCAAAAAAAGTAAGCCAGGTTGAATCGGAGTCCGCGAATCATGTGTCCGGTCGCGATGTGCGAATCTGTAGTGTGGGTGAATGTAAAGATACAGAGTCATCGTCTGCTTGAAGATGAGCCAAATTGTCGCGTGACACGACAGAAAAATATGCAAGTAAATCATAATGATAAAGTTCCTCTTTTTTGCTCTTTTTTACCATTGCGTAACTTGCTTGTCATTCATGGGCCTGGGTTAGAGAGAATTAAGTTCCAGCCAACTCCACATGACAGGCACTTTCGTGTACGTACGTAACTATAGAGGAATTTCTCGCTGATTTTTGTCTATGCATTTTCTTAGCTTCAGAAGTGGCTAGACTTAGAAATTGGCCCTGACATGTTATATGTCTTTTTAATCAATGTCTACTCTTTCCAACAGCCCTGTAGAGGCTTGCATTTTCCCATTGACTGCATCTAAACGATAATATACAGCTTTCTCTGCTTGGCACTTTTGAGAAAGAGTTCGGAAGTTAAACATACGTATACACTACTAGATTGTTATTGTAAAGTGCTACAATAATGTTATTCTAACATGTTGCAATAACACCCAGTGACGTCACTGCACAATGACGCAAAATGCTAGTATATGGTCAATAACACGGGAAACTCTGAATGGCGTCAGTTGTGGTGGCTAGCTTTTTCTACACTAGAAATTGGTGAATTGTATCTCCAGGGTGACAAATCAGAAATCAGGAAAACTTGTAGATACTTTTTGTTAGACCCCTATACAAAGACAACAATATACAAGTAAAAAGATAGTTGGCTACATGTATAATTCACAAATATATTGGTAAAAAGTTGTTTAGGTACATAGGCTGTATCTGTATAGCCGGTATAACCGCCTTTCGGCGTAACACACCAGCTTCGCAGGCACGCGGCGCGGCGGCAGCTGGCTATATTACACCGATCGACTTGTTGCACCTCACCCTTGAACATCTAACTCTAGACATTTTTGTAAAGCTATCTAATCTACATGAAACTAAACCCGTGTTTGTGTCGATGCATCTGTACCTGTTTAGGTTCACATTTCTATCATCTAGCACGAACGTTGCATGACAGTTCCGACAAATGAACGCTCTCTCGGTCATATAGCTTTCTCCGAAACTGAAACAGTATTGTGCTTTCAACCGTTTTGATTTGGAAATATTCCTTCAATATAGTTTTTCTGTCATTATTTCTAGATCTGTCAACTTTCTCACGTTTTCGAGAAAGATTATTGAAAATATTGATTTTGAAGCTAAAATTGTCGCCGTTGTTTGATGATAGCGTTTGGAGCCGCCGATCCGTAATCAAGTCACAGTCTGTCAATGTCAGTAGGAACAAAGGTGAACCTGGAGTTTTCCAAAGAAACTTTTTATCAATATCATCTTTTTGAATCTGTAAAGGCTATCAGATAGGAAAGCACAATGCATTTTTTCTATTGACCGTTTTGTTTGCTTGTTTTGGAATTCTTCGATATTTTTCAATACGCGTGTTTGGGAGACCCACACCCCACGCACGTTAAAGAACCCACCACACTTATCGAAAGGAGTAGGGGACCTTCCCGGTGTGAGTGGTTCAAACCTGACAGATTGGTCTTAGGTTTGACATCTTGAAGAGGTGATAGTCACCTGTTATGTCAATCCTTCCACAAATGCGGTAAATCTTCATAAAAAAGATAAAATAAAAAAGCTGCGTGTAGGTGTTGTGGTGGCAGAATGACTCTGACCAGCCCCTCTAACTCTGTCAGGCCACTTGCTACATAATCTATTCCAACACTACAGTGTGTCTGCTACAGCACCAGTTACCATGGTGACAGACGTCTGGCCCTTATTTGTTTGAAGAAGAAGAATAAACAAAGCAGAAACAACAAGTTCTTCTTCTCCGTAGGTATACAACTGTGAATTCGGCGCTGGAATTTGAAATAAGAACATTTGACAGACAGCTAACGGACACTCATTTGCTAATGACAATTCTCTAATTGCTGAACCAATAATTACAAAAAAACATGTATAATGGACAGTCAGGATCGATCTACATTTTGTATTTCCCCACGGATTGTTTTGTGAGACACTTCTACTGCCTTGACCTATGCCACAGATTCTGGTAAACAAATGGAACAACAAATAAAATGTCAGTTTGGGAAACGAAAGAATCAATACTTGGACACAGATGGCCGGGTGGTTGCACGATGGCCGGCAAAAGAACGAGTTGACAATTCTACAAAACCCAGTAATATGCCCTGCCGTCTGTTTCATCACTCTATTGATCGGTTTGACATTTAATTCTGATGCGTGTCCCAAGGCTGACTGAAATTAAGGTTATTGACCTAAGCGATAGCTTCTGGTACATAAATAAAATAATAAATAAAATGTCAATCTTATTATGAAACAGATTATATGTCACATGAATGTATGTAGAGATGCAAAATAGAATTGCCATAAAATGCAAAAAATTCATGGGCATACAACTATTTTGTCATTAACTGGTCGTACGAATAATTGCATGCCATTCTCTCATTGGCTGATTGGTAAGGGTCAGGGTTGATCACTTAGCGTGGGTGACAGGTGGTACCGGATATGACCGGATGCTGTAACTATGTGACCTTGCCCGACATGGTATGAATGACCTTAAGGTCGTACGTTTTAATAATCTTGTCTTCTTCAAGCTGACCAAAGCAACATCATTGGCAGTAACGTTCAACGTACATCGGGTCAATGCGTCATTTTCTTCCATATTCCTGTAGTCTTTAGAATTATTAAAAAAGCGTTGTATTGGTTGTATTGTCACTGTTGTCATATATATATATTGTACCCTGTACAACTGTCCAGCAATTAAGTTCATTTATTCATTCGTTTGCAATCGTCATGCAATCTTATCTCCAAGCAGATGTTTCGATTGAAATCACTTAAAAACATTTTCTGAGTGTCCTTTCTATTACACATTCGAATGGCTTCGTGCCCAAAACAACCAAGCAACTAAACAAACAAACAAACAAACAAACAAATAACAACAAAGGGGTAGCCAGAATCACGAAGTTTCCATTCCGACATCTGCTTGGAGATGTCACAACAACATATAACTACCCCCCTCCCCCTCCTTATGGATGGAATAAGCATATGTGGGGAAAATAGTTACCTGAATTCAGCACAAGAAACCCTGAAGAACTCAGCAATCCGTTACCAGTCACCTTTAGAAGCCAGAGTCTTACTGAAAAGTCTTAACTGAAAGTTTCAAGATGGTAGTCTTTAGTGTCAGTTTAAGACTATACATGGAAAGAATTTGGCAGAAGCACCTAGAATACAGCAACACCAGGACGCAATGTGTTTATTTATCAACTTGAAGCACTGTGTATGGTCACGTGGGCTGGCAATAGACAATACAGTCACACGACTTGACATGTGAGACATCCGTGTCATATAGATAGAGCCAGCTGGTGCTCAGTTCGATACAACCTTTTTTTTTTGTGACTCTCCAATCAGATTCAGAGGTTTGTGTTTTGGCGTGCTTTTAGGCTTTTTATTGGGCTTTTTTTTGCACTGGTGTCTTTTTTTATGCCAATCCAACCAAAAGAAAGCAAAAAAGAAAGCCTGATAAAATATTGTCTACCACTTTGTTACAGTTAAGTCAAAGACCACTCTGGATAGAGTCACAACTCCATTTATTTCTGATGTGAACCCTACTTGTGTAAGATTAAACCTTCAACCTGGTTTCTTCTATAGCTTAGTGTGGAACACTGGAACTGATCAAAATGAACACATAACATTTTATAATGTTATCCCCAAAAACTGTTTGACATGTGATCTAAGATTCAAATAGACTGAACAGTACTAAACATGTTTACAACATTCTGAGCCACCGATTCAAAGCATCCCATTCTAAACATTTAATAACTCTAAAATTACATGTATAATCTTTTACAACTCTGACCATAATATACACCTACTGTATTAAAATATATACAAATTTGTTCATTCTTGACTTGTTTGTTCACATAAGATCTACAATTTGTCTTCCAATATCTGCTTGGAGAATAGTCATGAATTACAATTCTTCTGCACACCAATAAAAAAACCAAAAACTAAATTTTACAAGAAGAAAAAAAGGTACTGCATGTCTTAAATCACATACAAAGTCACGACATACATTTAACTTTATGTATTGCATAGTTATTATATATACATTGTTTGTAGTACCTTCCATTTTTGACAATTTTTGTGACAGTTGAAAAAAAGCTCAGTCACAAATATTAAGCAGCAAAAGTTCCAACCATATCACAGTAAAAAATACAAACAACTTGTACAAATCCCTGCATATATATAAAAATTATGAAATTATTCAAAATATACAGTCACCTATTTGGTAATTCTTGGTTGTCAATGCATAGATATTTCACCACAATCTTGCATGTGGTAGGCACTTTGGTACATTTCACACTTTGTCAAATTGCAAAAAAATTTATACATGTAATTCATCTGCAAACCAAAGTACAAATAGGGATCTTATTCATGATTATCAAAATACAAAATAATTCATCTCTGATATGTTGATATTCAATTAGAAAAAATTTAGAAAAATCACAACTTCTTTGGAATATACATCGTAAAGATATTGAACACTTTGTGCAAACTCAAAATATAAAAAGGCTTAACTTTTCCCAGATAAATATTGTACAATCCCATGCTGGACAGACAAACCATAAGAGGTTTTGATGTTTTAAGAGGACTGAATTACTAGTTTTTTTGTTTAAAAAAAAAAGATGAATTTTGTGATTTTGTAAAAAAAAAATGGGTGAATAAATAACATTGTATTGTGAAGCATGTAACCTTCCTACATTTGCTGACATCACTGAGTCCTGTGCACTATTTTTGTTCTCGCAGAGATGACATCACCAAGTCCTGTGCACATGTTGTTGTGTATGAGAGTTAGTGTTGTCCTTGGTGCTGAAATCCAGACACAACACATTTCTTAGTTTTTACTCATCTCAGCTCACCACATCTCAGCTCACCACAATACACTCTCATTTGACAGCTATTTTGCACCATCCCCCCATGAATGTACAGAATACATTACTTCTAAATCTGAATCTGGTATTTGAATTTTCAGTACAATACATTGATTTTATTCTATGGAAGCCCATGTAAAACAACTAGAAGGCATGATAAAGTAAAATACTGACAGGCCCAGAACACTTGTATCAAACATAAGAATGACCCAGGTATGACAAAAAATGAACCACCCCCTCAGTACCCCGCTGGTTTGCCCCCTTTTCGCGGATCGCTGCACGCTTGTATTTCCGCCCCCTCCCTCCATATAACCTGCACCGCGGCGTAGCTCCCATCGTCGTAGATTGTAGGCGAGGGGTTGTAGTCCCAGTGCGAGAGTTTGTGCACAAGTTCGTGGTTGTTCCAGAGTTTCCGCTCCATGTACAGCTCGTTGGGCTCCAGCTGGTGGTGGATTCTTCCACTGTCTACTGCCTCTAACATGTCCATACCAAACCACTCCATGTTGGCAAAAACCTGCAAGAGAGAAGGTGTAAGAAACAGGAGGAGCCAGTAGAAACAGATAAAAACCCCTGGGCCCGTGTCGGGGTTCAAACCCACGACCTCCCGAGCACCAGCTTCAAAATCTGACGCTCTAACCACTTGGCCGAAAAGGTCTAGACCCATTGGCCGGATCAGTTGGTAGCGCCTGTAAACCCCCCACTGTTACAAAGGGATTAAATTATTTGTAGAGTGGTGGCAGGGATTTAGCCTGACTACATGATGCTTCTAGCAGCCATTCCACTAGTTAGGCCCCTAGCCTGGCTACACCACGGAAGGACCCCTACTCTTTTTGATAATGATGGGATCTTTCACATACTTAACGTGCATCTCACGGGACGTCCAGCTTTACGTCCTATCCAAAAGGATGTCCCTAACAGAAGTTACACTTACGTCAAGTGAAAAAAACAGACTGAGTTTAATTCTCATTATGTACTTGCAACTCAGATTAACTTTCATACTAACCCTCACCACAAGTATATTTTGACATCAACACTCACCTGCGCCGCTGCTGTTGGTATCATCATGCCTCCTGATGCTCCCATGACCACCTGCACGTTCTGGTTCCTGTCAATCATGATGGTGGGGCAGGTGGACGACATCGGGCGCTTCCCTCGTCTGGGGGGGAGAAACATTAGATTTATTGGATGAAAAAGTCTTCTGTATATTGTTATATCTAAGACCTACATAAGGTAAAATTCAATGCAATAATATAAGTAGTGAAGACCTTGCACTGACCTGATAAAATTTTTTGGAATACGGTGGGAAGTCCTTGTCGTTTCTATGAAAACCAGGGCTAGAGAGGTCTGACATCTCGTTGTTAAGGATGACTCCCGTAGACGGCGAATAAACGCCCGACCCGAAGTAATGATTGATCGTGCTTGTAACCGCTACGGCATCACCGTTTGCCGCAAGAACGGAGACATGCGTGGTTCCTGCATCATCTGCGTTGTAAAATTGTGCCCCGTAATAACCTTTCGAGTCGTCGCTCGTGTGGTGTCCATGATTTTTGATTTTTCTCATGATTTCCTCGGCAAATGAATCAGACGTTAGCTTAGCCACTTCATCAGCCACGTTTTCAAAACGTGGGTCACCTAAATGTGTTCTTTCTGCGGCAGCAAATTTGAACACCTCTGCTATCTTGTGTAACGTGATCGCCAGATCTTCCCCTGCAACACTTTTCGGGTTCAGTTCGAATTCTTCTAACGTTTTGAGGATGAATTCGAACACTGCCCCTCCACCTGGTGGACCCGTGGAAATCATTCTCAAACCCGCTGTCTTTAATTCTGAATATTTTGGCCTTGTTAGGTTGACTCTGTAGTTCTCAAAATCATCTTTGGCTATAATTCCACCTTGGCTTTGGATATTTGTGACAAGGTTCGTTGCGATGTTTCCGGAATAAAACACATCCCCGCCGTGCCTGGCTATACTGTCTAACGTTCGGGACAAATCAGACATTTTGTACTTTTTGCCCTCTGTAAGTACATTGCCGTCCTGATCGCAAAAAACGTCTTGGAGAGGAGATGCCTTTACTTTGTGTTCAGCACTTTTGAGCGCGTGTGCGAGTGCCTTGTCGACGGTGGTTCCGGATCGTGCTAGTTCGATCGCGGGCTGTAAGAGATCACCCCAGGGAAGCTTTCCGTAGCGCTGGTGAGCCTCCATGTGACCTTTGACTGCACCTGGCACAGCCACAGCAAGACCACCTTCAAGAAATGGACAGAAAAAATGGTTTAGTGAAAATCAACATCAGGTGCTGAAATGCCATCCAATAGCTTATTCTCTCCCAAACAAGTGTCAACAAAAACAAATGGCCAAGAAATCTTATCATGGAGTCTTTTAGTAAGGATTGTTGACTCAGAAGCCAGATCTAGAGGTTCTGGGTTCAAATCCTTGTACCCTTTACACCAATTTCCTCAGGTGAAAATGAGTACCTATATACTAGTAGCTAGTTTAAACTAGAAGCACCCATTGGATAGGACACTGAATGGAGGTCCTGTGTCTGAGGATAGCCACACCTCAAGCACTTATCGAAAAGAGTAGAGGTCTGTCCAAATAATACCTGTAGGCATAAGCCAATGTTATGACATGAAGAAAACCAGTTGTTTCACTCACCAACTTGTGACAGTGTTCTATTGTCACCAAACATGTCCATGGTGGCGGCTGCCGGTGCAACCTCACGAGCATCGATAACTTCTGCTGCTCCACGCGACCTGGAAATATAAAATGATTTAGAATTATTCTTCTTCATCACCCTCTAAAACTTGGGGGGGAGGTGCAGGGATCTTACAGCAAGAAAGCCCTCTACTGACTGTGCTTGTATGGCATGGTGGAATTAAGAGTCAACAGATATCCAAAAATGGTAATAAACATTTTTTATCATAAGGTTTGTGTGTTTAGGTTTCAAGGTGGGTGGGCAGAGATTGGGTTCCAACTGATTGACAGGGTTTTGACCTGCATTTATGTGGTTTCCAGCAACGTATGAACCATAAACCTTGATGTGATAGCAGAATATGTTTCATCATACAATCTCAGGAATGATGTAATCCATTAACACAAACTATATCTACTTCCCAGAAGTTTGAAATCGGGTTTCTTGCTAGTAAGATATTTCACCTGTCATAGATGACAAAGAACAGTCCTCCCCCTATCCCTGCGCTGTGTGGATGCTTGATTCCAAGACAGTACAAGGCAGCGATGGCAGCGTCCACCGCACTTCCACCTCGCTTCTCCAATATGTCTGCTCCGATTTGTGAACACTCCGAGGAGTCAGTGGCAACTGCTGCATGCTTGAATACGGAGTAGCCCTGGAGACGTGGGAAAAACCTCTCATGTTATAATCTAATGATTCTAAATATAATTAGCTCCATGACGAATTTCAAAAGTGCTGTTGTAGTACCAAGTGCTTTTAATTCATGAAATATTTGAGGTAACTTTATGTTCATGATAAGATTTTACTGCAAATGTGTGCTCTATCTTACTAAGTTTTATTGTTTCAAACATTTCAACTTAAGTTAAAACACCATCTTTCCCTTAGTACTCAATTTAATGATTTTAAGTATTTCATAGAGCTTCCTGCTGTAGCTTATTCTAGTCATTGACTATGTCGAACCTTCAGTGGCTAATTGTAACATGTTCTGGATAGAGAAGTGTACAACTCTCCAAGGGCTACAAACCACTTATAGCGTTCGGGAATTAGACGGAAGTTTAGAAAGAATCTGGGTTTGTTTCAGTCATTGAATACATACATACATGCATATCCGGGCTTTCATTATTTGAATACAAAGCTATAACTGTAGCTTAAACAAACTGAATTACCGATAACACAAACACTGTGACAGCTAATGGATTTCATACACAACGATCTTTTGTTCTCCTTAGAAATCGTCATGGTGGGT
Organism: Branchiostoma belcheri; assembly: GCF_001625305.1. NCBI lineage: Eukaryota > Metazoa > Chordata > Leptocardii > Amphioxiformes > Branchiostomatidae > Branchiostoma > Branchiostoma belcheri. The sequence goes on along the minus strand of NW_017803898.1, from coordinate 1,137,935 downwards.
GGTTGTATGGAAATGAAAAAAAGGTCCTAGAAAAGTAAGAAACTGAGAACATGGAGGTAGAATTGAACAAGAATTCTACCTCCATTAAAAGAATTTGATGATACAAAATGTAGACTAAAAGTCTGTATAATAAGTCTTTGTTTAGAAAAAAATATTGTTGCATAAACCCTTTAATCAATGTACATTAATCATGTTCATGAGAAAATCTACCATCTATGACACCTGTTTCATTCGGGATTGTACCATTATGGATATAGGGGTGATGCTAAATATGAACACCTTTCATATACAAATTGGTGACAAAAAGTTGATGGCAAATTGGCCACAAGTTATTTTTTTGAACAATTTTGCTTTATGCCAAAAGTATAAATTTTACTATTTTTCACCTTTTAAAAAATGTAAAGAAAGAACAAAAAGATTTTCAACCCCTGGTGCATAGTGGTCCGTCTCAGTTTAATGCTCTAAAAACCACCTGCCCTAATTCCAAAATGGCCGCCACTAAACCCCCTTACAGTTTCTCATTCAAAGAAAATCCGTTTCTTTCCTTATTTACCGAACTGATTACGCATTCAGAAATGGTTAGGCACACAAAACGCACCAGCATATTTGATGAAAAGCTTGGGAAGTAATTTTATACATTAGCAAACAGTACTTGTAGGCACGATATGTCATACTTAAGTACCAAGAGGGCACTTACTACTGTATGTAATTACACGTATTAGAATCATGTGCATTCTACTAGAATTTCTAGATCAATTTTCTCCTGTATAAAACGTGTTTTTACAATGATTTTTTTTTAAATTTTTACCCAAATTTTACAGTAAGAAAGTTGCACACTAATATGTTCTAGACATTGTGTTCTAGCTAGGCAATAAGAATAAAATACATATGTAACAGTGAATAAAAGTTTGGAATACAAATTGTGGGATTTCAGAAGTGTTTTTAATATACTACATGATACCATATGGAATGTAATCTAGTATCTGTTTGTCTTTTGTATTTGTATACTGTTTTGCTTAAAGTAAACGTGCATTTTCTCTGTAGCATTTTATCTATTAGAGTGAAATAAAAAAGGGCAAGACAACTCTTTCAGGAAGTGACCCGTAAAATTTCAGACACACATGCACATGGCAACGTAACGTATCATTACATTATACTTCAACTTTACACCTAAAACTTACCGTATGCGGATGGTGCCCGTCTTGTAGCTGGCCGTGGTAAGCTTTCCAGGCAGGTAAACCGAAGGCAGTGGCGACTAGGATGAGAATTACCGAGGCAAGAAGGTGGCAACAGACGCTACAACAAGACGGCCGCCCAGGGTAGGCGTGCCCCCGCGTGCCTTGGTAGTTGTTGTCGATGTACAGAACCACTTCGTCACCTTCTGCCTCGCTAGAATCGGACTCCTGGTTAAGCCGGCTGTACCTGGCAGCCGCCCGACCGGTTATTTCCCTCATTCCGCAGGTTTTGGGGAGGTTTTTGGCGGGGTTATAATGAGGAAACTTCAGGTAGTTTTACTGCCCCACCTGTCCGTAAGCCAAGCGTACAAGCTACACCCATGTTGGAACATGCAGGTCAGAGGGCGCAGGAATATTCTACTAAAGCACCTTGAAAATTTAAGTAAAATTTCAAAGTCAAATATTGGCCTAAACAACATAGATATATTAAATGATAAGTTTATGATATATCAAACTCATAAGATTAAAATGTATATCTATCAAGTTAATTGTGTGATATGAAAATGTTACCAAACTTTGGACACCCCTATAATTTTTCTGAAACTGACGTTGGTATTATCCAAGATGGCTCCTGTCCCGACGAGATTTTTGCTGCGAATGGTCCACAATTTCGGGCGAAAGTACACCACAAATGCCGTAAGTCGGCTCGAAATTCTCAAGTATTGAAGAGTGATAATTTGTGTACGTGTGGGAAAGTTTATACAGCAATACAAACTTTAGAACGTCTTTTTTACGACTTGTCCTTGTGCATGTATGATGAATATTTTTTATCAGACTAGCCCATCACTTTTTTTACAGCCGCAAGTTATTCAATGATATTTTGTTGTTTTTACGTACGTCATTGATATACGAGAAATATAATCGTTCTTGGAAGCTCTAGTTCAATGAGTGAATATATGGTGAAGAGCATTTAAACTGTCGGAAATTTTTGGGAAAAGTTTCAACCATTTCCAACATATGCCCAAAATTATGCAAATTCTGTAGTTGAATAACGCAAGATAAAATCATCAATACTTAGCAATATAGGTGCACCGTGCAATTCATGCAAATGTCATTTAGTTACTCTCTGGTATGGAAGTATTGTTTGGGTGGCTGAGTTGTTGGGTTTGTGTTGTGGCAAACTGGGTGGGAGGTGATTATGACAGTTGATTGATAGATTATATATGTTGTGTTGTATATTCCTCAGGGTACCAGACTTCCCGAGTATGTGAAAATTGTGGAAGTGGGACCAAGAGACGGTTTACAGAATGAGAAGGTCAGCAAGCAAGTGATTCATCTACTTTAATCAATCACATCACATACAATTGATATTACATACTGTAATTTACTCTATGTTCACGGTAGCAAAAGTTCACGGCCTGAGAAAAGTGGACATGTTCACGGAATTATATATTCACAGTAGCGACAGGTGCAGGAAAAAGAAAGAATTATTTGTTAACTGTAATGATAAATTCACGGTACAGAAGTGACAGTGAAAACAGTGAACATAACAGTACTGTGAAAAAATCAGGAATTACAGTAGTCCCAAGATTGTTGACTTTGCCTTGAAGTTGGTGTTTTTGGTAGTTTTTGTATGTTTGTAAATTGGTTGTGACTGAACAGCATAACTCAAGTTTGTAGTAATAATTGTAAGATAGTTTACTTATTGTCTTGACTTCTTGTCTTACCATGTACGATTGTCAGGCAATAAAATTCATTCATTCATTAAAAGTGACTTACAGGCTGATTTGAATATTGCATGGATAAAAATAAATCCATGAATATATTTGTGTTGTTAATGTCTAAATCAGCAAATCGTGCCCACATCCGTGAAGGTTGATCTCATCAACAGACTGTCAGAGACGGGACTGTCTGTCATCGAGGCCACCAGCTTCGTCTCACCAAAATGGGTACCACAGGTGGGTCGTCATAGTAACACCAGTCTGGTACATTTATTATCAACTACACAAAGAAACATTCAACTATGATTATACTTTAGCTTAAGAAAATTATCATGTTTACCAAAGGAAAACATATTGTTTTTGCTCAGTTTCTTCCTCTTCTTCTTCTGTCCGTTCCAAAGAAATAAGGTCAATGACCAGGACCAGACGTCTGTCACCATGGTAACTGGTGTTGGGTTACATCATGTTGCAAGTGCCATATGCATGCACCATATATATAAGTGTCTTTGAGTAAGAATAAACAAAGGGCCATGTGAAGGTAAACATATGCATTTGCTTTGCAAATGTTGTTACCTTTCTAGTTACCCTCCATGAAAATGGGGGTACTGTTTTTACTCCGTTTCATGTTTGGTCTGAAGATCGGTGAGAAGGAACTGTACGATATTTGGCAGATTGATGGATGGGGCCTTGGAGATTGTGTAGGTTGACTTTGAGCCCCTGGTGATTGACCTTGGTACTGCAGTTTAATTTTTTTATTCTGTTGTTTTCGCGTTATGGACTGTTTGTGCGATATTAAGGTAGCATGTAGTTGTTATTACCATGGTTTAGTGGTTTAAATTTGGGTCCCCTAGCTGTTTGCGTTTGATATTTACAAAATGTTTAATGTTGGACTTTTTGTGTTGAATGTTTGGAAAATCTAGGGGATGGTTTGGTATGATTTTTGGTATGTGGGTAGTTGTTGAGTCTCTTTGTGTTTTGGAGTGCATTAGCAGGTTGTCGCATATTTTTATTGCTTGATTTAAAAGGATTTTCACTTTTTCACCCCTACTTCATAATAGGATGGTCTGTTTGACCCAAAAGTTGGGACAGAGTGTTTTTGTTTATACCTCCAGCTGGCAGGCCAGACCCAGGGAGCCCTATCTATTTTTACCCCTATAGAGTGTGCAGGAAAATAAATCTTGTTTGTCTGGTCTGCAGGTCATTTGTCTGGTCATTGACCTACATGTACAGGCAAATGTAGCCTGGGTACCATCCCCAGTAGTAGAGTCCATTCCGCGTCACCGAGTGGGTTTTTTCTCCATGTTTCTAATACGTTTGAATTATTTAGAAGAAAAGAATACCCCAGTAACAAAAGTTCTAAATTTTTTAAAAATTTGAAAATGAAAATTTGAATATATTTGAATTCATTTATATATTTCTGAAACATTTTGAATGTGACTGTACAAAGATCTCTTTCTTTAGAATAAATTTGAACTACCCATGTGTTTCTTTCACAATTCGAAATATGTAGAACTATTTCAAACAAATAACCAAATGGTAGATGTGGGTAATTGCCCCCATAAAAGTAGGTGCTAATCCTACTCTTCTGTCTTCCTCTGTATATTTTTTAGATTTCACTGCTGGACACTGGTGGCTCTTTTTGTTTAAGGCATCAATGCCTGACGCCCAGGCAGTCTACCCTGTACTTCACAGGGATGTGTGAATTACTTCCTTCCCATCCCACTGACCTATTTACAAAATGTTAGAAATAATTCGAAATAATGGTAAAAAATGGTAGAGTGCTGTTAGAAATATTTAGAAACTATTGGAAATGTCATAATCCACATCAGGAATATTTCAAACGTTTTAGAAAACCAGGGAATTATTTAGAATATTGACAAGATGTTCAAAATATTTCCAAATTATGAAATTTCTTAGACAAACAATTACAAAGAATTCAAAACATTTCTAAATAATGACAATAACAACCCACTCGGTGACGCGGAATTGACTCTATATTCGCAAACTCTATAACAGTTTGACTCATAATATCTCTATTGAAATACACCAAAAGATTACAAAATAACAAGCTATTTCATGGAGGGATGATGTCTACGACTTCTCCTTGTTTTGTTTCTGAATTTCTCTTGCATCATTTTCAAAGATAACATTCAAATAATTACAGTAACTCTAAAGGAAAGGAATTTTTCCTTCTATACTGCATATTCCTTTTTTATTACCCAAATGTTCATGACTCCCCTCCAAGAGATTTTGCAATGGAACAGTCCTGTGGAAGATTCCATGTTGTTTTCAGATGGGGGACCACACAGATGTGATGAGGGACATCAGGAGGCACCCAGGAGTGAACTATCCTGTCCTCACACCTAACCTGAAGGGCTTCCAGTCTGCCGTAAGGCTTCTAACAATCTTCACTTAGTTGTCTTAACACTCTACTTTGGTCCATTCTTCTTTTGTTTGGTGTAGTTACTTTGAAAATTGTCTGTTATACTATATTACTTTAACACGAAAATAAAAATTTTCATTCATTCATTCATTCATTCATTCATTCATTCATTCATTCATTCATTCATTCATTCATTCATTCATTCATTCATTCATTCATTCATTCATTCATTCATTCAGATATTTTCTTTTGTTCCTCAGATTGCAGTAGGTGCTAAAGAAGTGGCCATATTCGGGGCAGCTTCTGAATCATTTTCAAAGTAAGTGGATGCAGTATTGTACCTGTATTTGTGACCAAATAATGGAACTAGAGTTCCACGATCTCATACCTTCGCCAATGATGTTAGTCTTTATGACTGACAAATTACAGATTATTCCCCCTGGTTATGCATGTAGGATCCTCATTAACTTATCTTAACAAAGAATGCCATTCATCCAAATTTCGTGACCCTAGCATGTCTAGGTCATGAGATATTAAAACCAAAAGTTCCGCTGCAGTACCATAAGAAGACGCAAGGTGGTCCAAAATCTAATCATTTCCATGTCTCACCAAGACCTACCCTCCTACCAATTATCAAGTCAATCCATTAAAGCCTTCTTAAAGTATCGTGTTTCCAGACACACACAAACACACACACACACACACACGCCTCTGAAAACACAACCTTCTTGGCAAAGGTAAAAATCCTATTCTTTTTCACCCTTGAATCAACGGGGACGGCCATATTGGCTAATGTTCCAATGAGTGTTACCGGTATATACATATGCTTGATTAACAATTTAAGGTTATCAAAAATATCAACCTCTTTTCCAGCAAATATATTGTGTTTGTGTTTGTTTGTTGTTTTTTTTGCCACAAGGAAAAACATCAACTGCACCATAGAAGAGAGCCTGAGAAGATTTGATGAAGTCATGAAGGCAGCAAAAGTAGCGAACATTCCTGTGAGAGCGTGAGTATGAACACTGTCCTATTGTTTTATCAATTTTTGTGGCTACTGTAGTTTATGTGTGCATTTAATTTGTTTTAAACTGATTAAAATTTTTGTAATTCTGAAACACAAGGATGAGAGTTCAAAACAATATTGTTCAGAGTGAGCGATATTTTTATATCTTTCCTCTTGAATGAACAGGTATGTGTCCTGTGTGTTGGGGTGTCCGTATGAAGGAAAGATACAACCAGAGGCAGTGGCAGAGGTGAGTTCTGTTTTCTTATTTTTACATGTAACCAGACTTTTTCGGACGAGGTATTAAAGAGGCCATCTAAATTATCCCTCAACAAAGACGGGGGATGCCACAGACTTTCCGCATCCTATGATCACAGACACTGCTTACTGAGTCACGTGTGTCATCTGCATAAAGTGACGTCACAGAAGCTGAGTCCATGACAGACTGGAGTTGTACAGTAGAAAATTTGGGTCCAACTTGTTGTGTTGAAAATTACAGTTTAAACTTGCGCCATAAATCGAGTCCTGACATGCCACTGATCTTGTGCCCTTGGGAAAGGCACTTAACACGACTTTCCCCGCTAGACTCAAGTGAAGATGAGTATTGTCTGTCCAGTATCCATTTCTATGTGTAGGACACAACACCAGCAACAGCTGCCTCTGTTCCGCGTGTATTGCACTGTTGCAATTCTTAAATAAATCAAATCAAATCAATAATAATCTAACATCTGTGTACAGGTTGCTAAGAAGATGTACTCCATGGGATGTTACGAGATCTCGCTGGGAGATACCATTGGGGTGGGGACGCCGGGGGGGATGCAGGCTATGTTGGAGGCTGTGACGAGGGAAGTTCCCGTCAGTGCGTTAGCCGTTCACTGTCACGATACCTACGGACAGGCTCTCGCTAACATACTCACCGCACTACAGGTTTGTGTGTATGATTACATTTACAGTTATATGATATAGTAATTTATATAGATTGAACATATACCAAATATTATTTCTGTGTTATAAGTTTGCCAGACAACTGTTGACATCTTGTCACCGTTTATACATGTTACGTGCGCCCCTTGTGCGAGTACGCTGTACCGGTATGGAACCCTGGTCTCACCAAACTCCAGTCAACCCGTCTAGAGACAGTTCAACGCCGCGCATGCCGCACCATTCTGGGCAAGAAGTACACCTGTTACTCTGAAGCACTTACAGTCCTCGGCCTGTCTACCCTTGAAAGAAGGAGAGAACTGCTGTGTACGAAGTTCGGACTCAGTCTACTGAACTCTGCTTCCTTCAGACATTGGCTCCCTCCATCTCAGGGCGAAGACCGAGTTGACCGAGTTGACCGAGTTGACCAGGGTAGTGGACCGAGTTGACCGAGTTGATCGAGTTGACCGAGTTGACCGAGTTGACCGAGTTGACCAGGGTAGTGGACCGAGTTGACCGAGTTGACCAGGGTAGTGGACCGAGTTGACCGAGTTGACCAGGGTAGTGGACCGAGTTGACCGAGTTGACCGAGTTGATCGAGTTGACCGAGTTGACCGAGTTGACCGAGTTGACCAGGGTAGTGGACCGAGTTGACCGAGTTGACCGAGTTGACCGAGTTGACCAGGGTAGTGGACGGAGTTGACCGAGTTGACCGAGTTGACCGAGTTGACCGAGTTGACCAGGGTAGTGGACCGAGTTGACCGAGTTGACCGAGTTGACCAGGGTAGTGGACCGAGTTGACCGAGTTGACCGAGTTGATCGAGTTGACCGAGTTGACCAGGGTAGTGGACCGAGTTGACCCGAACTAGTCACAAACTGAACTGTATTGTTGCAAAGACTCAGCGCTACCGCAACAGTTCCATCCCATATATTGTTAGCCTACTAAATAAGTAATCGAGCGTACTCGGTTACGACCTTCCAGTCATTGAGGGGTAATTAACTGTCATGCCTTAATAACACGTTTTGTTTAGTAGCCTTCTTTATGACCACTGTTTTACCTCGAATTCGTAATCTTAATATGTATTTTATCCAGCAATGTAAACTTATTAACATTTATAACTCTAATAGATTTTATCATATGTGTATATGTTTGTAATAGATGTTGTTCGATTTTAAAGCTTTTAATGGGTTGTAATTGTAAGTAACAGTGCAATTCAGAACCCCTGGGTTCTGCAAAACTGTTTTACGTCGTTATCAATAAACCAGTCATATATATATATATCATAAAAATTCAGCAACTGGCTACCACCTCTCTGTGGCGAGGTTAGCGGCAGACTAACGAGAACTTCTCAGCTTATAGACACTATCACAACTAGGACTGACAGATACAAAAAGCACAATCCCTTACATGGTATCCCTCCTAAACAGCACAAATATGTAATTGCACAACAAGTTCCACTGACCGCTACTTTATTGTGACACAGGAATTGATTTATGATGATGATGTACTTGTGTACAATCAGACTGAACCATTTTTGTTTGCAGATGGGGGTGAGTGTAGTGGACTCTTCCGTAGCTGGTCTTGGTGGATGTCCGTACGCAAAGGGAGCGTCAGGAAATGTGGCGACGGAGGATGTTGTGTACATGTTACATGGGCTGGGCATCAGAACGGTACCTAACTTCTTCTTGTATTTTCTAGCTATCTCTGAACAATATAAAAGTTCTCATTGTTCCCTAGTATATGTTACATGGGCTGGGCATCAGAATGGTAGCACTTCTTGTGTTTTCTAGCTATCTCTGAACAATATAAAAGTTTTGTTGTTTTTTTGTGGCAAAAACTTATTGTTCCCTAGTTAGAAAAATGATATACCTGTCTTTCAAATCCGGTTTTCATTCCAGGTGATTTGCACATTGTGACAAGTGTACACAATTGCATAGAGAGCTGCAACCAGTTTAGCAACCAGTACCAATAAATTTCTTTACTTAAATTGCAGCAAGACAATACAATGTGGGCACTATGCAGCTACTAGCTGATAATGTGACCACATATTTTGAATATATTAATGTAGGGAAGCTTTTTAACCTCACCTGGGTTACATACAAAAGCAGTATCATTATACATTGAGAGATATGAGGTAACCATACCCATGCATCCAAGTTTTCCTCAAAATCCCCCAAAGATTTAAATGATAAAGATTACATGCTACACATACTGGATGTATAAGGCCAAGTCTTGTGCTGTAACCTGCTGTATTCTCTCTACCACAGGGAGTAGACCTGGCCAAGCTGACCAGTGTTGGCAGTTTCATCTCAGCAGCTCTGGGGAGGAGAACCAGCTCTAAAGTAGCTCAAGCTATGAGCAAACTGTAGCCATCTACTGTCATTTCATACTGCATACAATGTAAATGTATAGAACCAAACATTTATTGCAGAAAACATACAATTTTGTGAGATCTGGAAATAAAAAAGCAAAAAAAAAAAAAAAGCTGCATGATCGAAACCACCCTGCAATGTGAGAATGTAAAACAAATATCTGTGAACTATGTGTAGATACTTTGTCTGATATGGACAAATTCAGCTTTTTAATAAAAGGCAAAACATTGATACATACATGTAGGTTTGAGTCTATGAGTCCCAGTTACTGTATAATCTGTAAAAATGACACACACACACAAAGACACGCTTTTCTATACCTCCTTATGACTTTACATTTGTTCACCTTCTTCTGACTTTTTGTGATGTTACATGTATTTGAGAGGATCTTGAATGTCCAAAAATTCTTGTGCTATGAATGCAAGATCATTTCCATGATGTTCTCATGGTTTTCCTTGATGTTATTTGTGAGCTTGAGCTATGATTCACTGTCTGAAATGCAAATTGGGACACTGACATGGCAGCTCTATATCTGACTAGATCTTAACACAATAACAGTAAGTTCAATGGTACATGCACATGCATGGTCTTTTCCCTGGCATTCTCCTTGATGTTATTTGTGGGGATTTTAATTTAAATTTCTAAATATGCTTGTGCTGTATGCTTTATCAAAACACAAAGTGGGACACCAACATGTCACTCTATTTCTGACTAGATGTTAACTGTTAACAGTTCGCTGGCAGCCTTTTTCTGCATGATCTTTTCCCTGATGTTCTTCTTCCTTTCCTTGATGTTATTTGAGAGGTTCTTAAATGCTTGTGCTGTATGCTTTATCAAAATGAAAACTGGGACACCAACATGTCACTCTATTTATGACTAAATGCTAACAGTAAGTTCAATGGTGATGCACAGTTAGCTGGCAGCCTTTTTTCTGCATGATCATTTCCCTCGTGTTCTCCTTGACGTTATTTCTGAGGATCTTAAATATCTAAATATGCTTGTGCTGAATGCTTTATCAAAACACAAAGTGGGACACCATCATGTCAGCTCTATAATATTTAACAGTCAGCTTTTTTCTGCATTATCATTTCCCTGATGTCTTTCCTTGACGTTAATTGAGAAAATCTTTCATGTACGTTGAAAAATGCTTGTGCTTAGAAAAAAAAAAGTATCATATGCTCTATCAAAATGCAAACTGGGACACCAACATGTCAGCTCTATAACATTTAACTGTGTCATAGTTAGCTGGTAGCTTTTTTCTGCACGATCCCTGATGTTCTCCTTCTTCTTCCCTTCCTTGATGTTATTTGAGAGGTTCTGAAATGTCCTAAATGCTTGTGCTGTATGCTTTATCAAAATGAAAACTGGGACACCAACATGTCACTCTAATCTATTTATGACTAAATGCTAACAGTAAGTTCAATGGTGATGCACACGTAGCTGGCAGCCTTTTTCTGCATGGTCTTTTTCCTGGTATTCTCCTTGACGTTATTTCTGAGGATCTTAAATATCTAAATATGCTTGTGCTGAATGCTTTATCAAAACACAAACTGGGACACCATCATGTCAGCTCTATAATATTTAACAGTTAGCTGGCAGCCTTTTTGCAATGATCATTTCCCTGATGTCTTCCCTTGACGTTAATTGAGAAAATCTTTCATGTACGTTGAAAAATGCTTGTGCTTAGAAACAAAAAGTACCATATGCTTTATCAAAATGCAAACTGGGACACCAACATTTTATGTTGTCAGCTCTATTTCTGACTAGATTTTAACTGTGTCATAGTTAGCTGGCAGCTTTTTTCTGCATGATCATCTCCCTGATGTTTTCCTGGCTCTCCTTGACGTTCCTCTCCAGGTATGTCTTGTTGCTCTGAAGCTTCTTAATCTTGTCGTCGGAAGACTCCACCTTCGTCTTGAGGTTGTCTCTGACCGTGGGGATGGGCTGGAGGATGAACATACGACCTACACCTGGGTGGTGGTGTGGGGGGGGGGGGAGAAAGGAAACACATCAGTGCAAGGCCCAGGGAAAAAATGTGATCCCTGTTTCCCGACCAACCGTAGAAAAAAACTGTCGACCCTAGCATTTTTTTGTGCAAGGGACATAAATTTTTCTAGCTAATGAACCTTCTTTGGCTCCATTTTTGACACCTGAGAGACAAAGTACAAGTTTCAGTTTGCACGTTTTACTTTATTTAACTAATTGTAAAAGGTGGATCACTAGAGATCACCAAAGTCTTTAAAAAAAGATAATCCTAACCTATCAATCCCAATATTTTTAGGACTGAAAGAGGAAACACAACTTTTTTTCTAGGTCTAACAAACACAGCAAGGTGGTCTTGTGGTAAGGGTTATTGATGCAAGATCTGAAGCCTTCGTGTGATGGTGCTGGGTTTGAATCCCTGCATGACAGGCCTCAATGACAATGTTTTGCCCTTGGGAAATGCACTTTATACCTACTTACTTACTACACTCTACACTAAATTTTGAGAGCCGGCTATGTATTGCGCTGAATTCACGAAGCCTCTATTACGTTTTACGATAAATTCCAGATAGCTACAATGCATTATGTGTTCAAAAGTATGATAAGTTTGCCCCTTACCCTCGTACACCCGTGTTCCCTCAGGCAGACTGAAGATCTCCTGGTCCATGAGTTTTGCCCCCTTACTTACCCTCGTACACCCGTGTTCCCTCAGGCAGACTGGAGATCTGGTCCGTGAGTTTTGCCCCCTTACTTACCCTCGTACACACGTGTCCCCTCAGGCAGACTGGAGATCTGGTCCGTGAGTTTTGCCCCCTTACTTACCCTCGTACACACGAGTTCCCTCAGGCAGACTGAAGATTTCCTGGTCCATGATTTTTGCCCCCTTACTTACCCTCGTACACACGAGTTCCTTCAGGCAGACTGGATATTTCCTGGTCCGTGAGTTTTGCGTGCTGCTGGAGTCTCCGCTGAGCATCGATCTGAGCGTCGGCAACCTTCAGCTGCTGCTGGGTGCTGATCATCTTAGTCTGGGGGGAATGGGAGAGTTTCATTCTTATCAGTGAGTAGGCTAGTCCAGTAACCAGTTAGAACCAGATAATCCTACCACCATGTTCTTCTCTAGAACACACATTTTTCCAGTTACAATAGTGTCCATAACATAAGATAATGTCTAGCATCGGCTACCTTCAGCTGCTGCGTGCTGATCATCTTAGACTGGGGAACAGGAAAGTTTCATTCTTATCAGGGGTCAAGTGTTCAGTTGTAAGAAACAGGAGGAGGCTCAGATAAAAACCCACTGGTCTTGGGCTGGGGTTCGAACCCATGACCAAACCCGGGTACCAGTCCATAGGCAGACACTCTAACCTCTCCGCTAAAAGGTCTAGATCCCGTCGGCCGGGTCAGTTGGTAGCGCCCATAAACCCCCAACTGTTACATTACTCCCCCTTTTCTTTTCAAGATTCGTCCTCGAATCTTCCAAATTCGACATCCCTGGAGTGGCACTCTTTGCCAGAACTCACAGGGCCGGTGTGGGAACCACTGTAAGAAACAGGAGGGGCAGATAG
>NW_017803898.1:1111727-1123890 GCF_001625305.1 Branchiostoma belcheri | reverse complement strand
CATGAATGACTACGCCCGCACCAGTAGTGTGACCGAAATGTTGCAAAAACTCCAATGGCCCACTCTTGCAAACAGAAGAAGAGAGGCACGTCTGACTACAATGTTCAAAATAACTCACGGTCACATGCACATACCCTCTGAACAATATCTTATTCCTGCACAGCGGCGCACCAGAGGTAGCCACGCCTTTAAATACAATATTATTCCTGCAACGAAAGACTGTTTCAAATTCTCATTTTTCCCACGCTCGATACGAGAGTGGAACAGTTTACCTGCCCAGGCCGTACAGGCACAATCTGTGGAGGCCTTTCGGGCCTCTCTACTGTAAGGTCCACGCACCTCCCCCCCCCTCAGCGATACCCCTTACGGGGTTGTTAGAGGAAGAAGAAGAAGAAGAAGAAGACACATACTGTTACACAGTACTCTCACTAACTCTCACAGATATGATGATGATGAACTCTCACATTCACACACTCAATCACTCACTCAGAGTGAAAGAAAGGTCCTTATAAGTTATATACGGAGGCCCTGAGCCTAGCCACTTACAGTATAGTGCGTGGAAATTTTCCGTGGACATCGTTTTCCGTATACTATAGTACTATAAAAGATTCCATGCCGCCCCCCTCCCCACATTCCATATTAATTTGCCCACTGCGCCTGTATTTCTCATTCCACAACCCTTACTTACACATAATTATGACCCTGATAGTTCAGTGCACTAAAAACCTAGACTTTAAATATGATATCTTCTCACCTGAAGCTCCTGGAACGCTTTTTTCAGCTCTTGGTCCACCGGTAAACCCGCTGGGACGGCCATCTTGGAACACTACACTGGAACATCATTTCAAGGGGTGATACATTGCCCTTCAATATATGGAAAAAGATGATTGAAGAAGCCAAATTTGTAGCTACTAGCTTTAATGATAAATTGATACAAAAGACATTAGTTTATTGAGTACTCTAGTAGTTTTTTTGCAATAAAAGGTTATACAACTTGTTTTATAAATGAGTATCCCTTTTGCATAGTGGTACACTCCAACGTTGTGAATGTGATCGGGTTGAAATAGTATCCAAGCAGATGTTAGGGTGTGAAATGGCAACTTTTTCTGGCGGTGCAAAATAGTCACAAAAATGAACGGAGCAACCCAAGAACATCCAACAACAGACTTGGGGCTTGATATACTGAAACAGATGCTCAACAAAAAGCCAGGAACCTTAAAAAAGGTACTCTCCAAGCAGAGGTTTGGGTTTCAACTTATTTTGGGCATTTTTTAAGGCTTTTTTATGGGACTTTCTTTTTGCTTTGTTTTGGTTGGGTTAGCGTAAAACGAAGATATCAGTGCAAAAAGGAGCCCCATAAAAAAGCCTAAAAACACTCCAAAAATAAGCCAAAACCCAAACCTCTGCTTGGAGAGTAAAACAACAAGACCTATGCCCCAAATGTGATATTTACAGGACCTTTTACATGTATGTTACTAAGGGCCCTATCACGTTTGCCATGAAGGCAGGACCTAAAAATATTGTCTACCACTTTGTCACAGTTTCGAAAAAAGTGAAGACTTTTCACTCTCAGGATATGCAGTCCCAACTCCATTTATTTCTGATGTGAACCCTACTTGTGTAAGATTAAACCTTCAACCTGGTTTCTTCTAGGTCTTCGTGTGTAACACTGGAACTGATCAAAAACCAACATATTACACATAATAATGTTATCCCCTGAAAACTGTTTGTGTGATCTAAGATTCCAATAGACTGAACACTACTAACATGTTTACAACATTCTAAGCCTCCAATTCTAAACACCAATTTCTAAAAATTTAGTAATTCTAACATCATAAGTGTACTCATTTACAAAACAGACCATACCCATAATATGCACCTACTGTATTAGAATGTATAACGTTACAAATTTGTTTTTTCTTGACTTGTTCATTCACAAATTGCAATATTCACCTTCCAATATCTGCTTGGGGAATAGAGTTACAATTCTTATCACCTCACCTCACCAGTAATTCTTCTACACGCAAATAAAAAAAAACTCGAAATTTTACCAGAAGAGAAAAGGTACTGCATACAAAGTCACCAAATAAATACATTGACTTGTCTGTATTGCATAGTCAGTAGTATCTTCCAGTTTTGAAAATATTTGTGACAGTTGAAAAAAAATCTGAAGCAGCAAAATTTCCAACCATATCACAATCACCTATTTACAATCACAGTCACTTATTTAGTAATTCTTGATTGTCAATACACATGGTAGGCACTTTGGTATATTAACACTTTGTTAAACATTGTACATGGTAGGCACTTTGGTATATTAACACTTTGTTAAACATTGCACATGGTAGACACTTCGGTACATTCACACTTTATTAAACTTTGCACAGGGTAGACACTTCGGTACATTCACACTTTGTTAAACATTGCACATGGTAGGCACTTTGGTACATTCACACTTAAACATTGCAAAAAGTTATAATTCATCTGCAAACCAAATTACATATACGACCCAGGTATGACATAAAATGAACCACCCCCTCAGTACCCCGCTGGTTTGCCCCCTTTTCGAGGATCGCTGCATGCTTGTATTTCCGTCCCCTTCCTCCGTATAACCTGCACAACGGCGAACTTCCCTATATCGTAAAGCTCAGGTGTGGGGTTGTAGTTCCAGAGCGAGAGTTTGTGCACGAGTTCGCGGTTGTTCCAGAGTTTCCTCTCCACGTACAGCTCGTTGGGCTCCAGTTGGTGGTGGATTCTTCCGCTGTCTACTGCCGCTAACATGTCCATACCAAACCACTGCATGTTGGCAAAAACCTGCAAGAGAACAAGGGTTTTTAACTTAAAATGTTTGTAGAATTCATCTAAATTTGGCAGGGATTTAGCCGACCACAATGTCATGATGCTTCTAGCAGTCATTCCACACATAGGCCCCTAATAGAGGTCCTGACAAACGACAGCATTTACAACTTGACCCAAACTAGTCCGCTGATTCAGCATGTGGGTCTGAGACAGCTGAACTTTCTGGGACACATCCTGCGCATGCCTGAGGATGAACCTGTTAGACTGTACGCCCTCTACGTGCCCTCTCATGGCAGACGCAGGCGAGGCCGACAGCCTACCTCCTACTAAGTATACTAAGTATGTCCAGCAACTACTGGGAGATGAGCACAACCAGCTAATTGAGAAGCAGATCGCCAACCTTGCTTGCGACAAGGGGCAGTGGAGGGATCTTGCAGTCGCCTGCGCAGCAGCCGACCGATGATGATGAGAGGTCCTTTCATTGTGTAGCATGGCTACATCACGGAAGGACCCTTATTCTTTACAATAATGATGGGATCTTTCACATACTTCAGGTGTATCTCAGTGAGTCTCAAACACGGGACGTCCAGCTTTACGTCGTATCCAAAAGGATGTCCCTAAGAGAAGCTATGTCATTTTCACCACAGCCAAGTGCTTTTCCCAAGGGCTCAACAGTGGGGCTTGCCAAAGAATCGAACCAAGAACCTTGAAGTTCAGATCAGAGTCAACAACCCTCGCCATAAGTATTTTCACATCATCACTCATATCAAAGACTTTAAAAATGGTACATACTGCTTTCTCTGCTTAGCTCTCAGCATTTGAGAAAGAGTATGGGAGGTAAACACACAACACTACCAGTGGACTAGCCCCCTGCTGTAGTGATTGCACAATTGTGTGGCTCAAGGGCTACTGAAATGGAGATGGGCCCCGTCCTATATGGACCACCTGGTGCAGGAAGGACTTAAACCTTGTTAAAGTGTCAAAATCCAACACTCAGCTTCACATGTCTTCATATGTACCAAGAACTAGCAGGCTGTGGAACTCCTTACCAGCCTCGGTCTTCCCTGACAGTCCCAATATGACTAAGTTCAAGACTGCTGTAAACAGTTTCTTGTTGAACTCTTAGAGATTTTCTAATTTATGACAATTAATTTTGTACCATGCAATTATGTATAATGTATCTGACAATTTTGGGATCGAATGTGACTGTGCACTTATAATAATTGTTTATTGCAAATTCTTGCCCGAGGGCTAATTGCAGAAACAGAAGAGATATGGTATAAAAACAGGCAATAAGTACATATAGAACTATTGATAACTACTGAGAATCTACTGGTAAAAACTACTGGGTTTGACTTCTTTTTTGAAGACAGAGGAAGACAAAGGATCCCACTTTTTCTATAATTTGTGGGTTTTCGGATGTTAAGAGGAGAGTGGTTTTCTTTTCATTTGTATATGTGTGAAAGTTTGGGTAGAATTTGGAGGCTACGTCAAAGAGTTCATTTCGTTCATTGATAAAACGAATATAATTAAACGAGGGGAATTGATCATGATGTGACATTATCTTGAACCGAAAATCATCGATTACGATGTAAAGACCAGGTTCATTTTGCATTGATTAGAAAAAAAAACTTTGTTAAAACTCACCATCGCGGCTGCTGTAGGGACCATCATGCCGCCTGACGCTCCAATGACCACCTGCACGTTCTTATTCTTGTCAATCATGATGGTAGGGCAGACGGACGACATCGGGCGCTTCCCTGGTCTGGGGAGGGGGGGGGAGAAACGCTTGATTTATTTAATAGCTAAAAAGGTAAAATTTGCAAAGCAAATGCATCATATTTACCTTCACATGGCCCAGCTCAACAAACTACTGCTTTATTATATGGATGACATCCTCTGGGAACTCCAAAACTGACGCGAGCGTGCGAATAAAATTATTTTGGCAAAGAAGATTCCTTCATTATGAAAACTACGTGGTCATCAAGGTTGAACAAATGACTAAACACACATGTTCATTCTTACTCAAACACACTCATATTTATGCTGCATGGCACTTGCAACTTAGTGTATAACCTAAAACCAGTTGACCTTATTTTTTTATGGAACGGAAGAAGAAAAAAATGAGCAAAAAAATGTTTTCCTTCGGTAAACATTAAAATTCTTCTGTATATTGTATATTATATCTTACAGAATACATATCAAAGATCCATTTACAACTTCTTGAATTATGCTATTTACACATAAATACACAGATCCAATATATAACCTTCTCAACCAAGGTAAAACTGATAACAGCTTGTGCAAACTTACAATAATATAAGCAGCGAAGACCTTGCACTGACCTGATAAAATTTACGGGATAATCCGGAAAGTGTATGTTGTTTCTAGGAAAACTAGGGCTGGAGAAGTCCGTCATTTGGTTGTTAAGGATGACTCCTGTAGACGGCGAAACAACGCCCGACCCAAAGTAATAATTGATCGTGCTGGTAACCGCAACAGCATCACCGTTTGCCGCAAGAACGTTAACATGCGTTGTTCCTGCCTCATCGGAGTTGTAAAATCTTGCCCCGTAGTAACCTTTCGAGTCGTCGCTCGTGTGGTGTCCATGATCTTTGATTTTTCTCATGATTTCCTCGGCAAATGAATCAGATGTTAGCTTAGCCACTTCACCAGCAACGTTTTCAAAACGTGGGTCACCTAAATGCGTTTTTTCTGCGGCAGAAAATTTGAACACCTCTGCTATCTTCTGCAACGTGTACGCCAGATTTTCCCCTTCAAGACTTTGTGGGTTCAGCTCGAATTTTTCTAACGTTTTGAGGATGAATTCGAACAATGCCCCACCACCCGGTGGACCTGTAGATATCATTCTCAAACCCGCCGTCTTCAATTCTGAATATTTTGGATTTGTTATGTCTACTTTGTAGTTCTTGAAATCATCTTTGGTTATAATTCCGCCTTGGCTTTGGATATTTGCGACAAGGTTCGTTGCGATGTTTCCGGAATAAAACACATCCCCGCCGTGCTTGGCTATACTGTCTAACGTTCGGGACAACGCAGACATTTTGTACTTTTTGCCTTCCGTAAGTACGTTGCCGTCTTTATCGAAAAAAACGTCTCGCAGAGGAGATGCCTTTATTTTGTGTCCAGCAATTTTGAGTGCATGTGCGAGTGCCTTGTCGACGGTGGTTCCGTATCGTGCTAGCTCGATCGCGGGCTGTAAGAGATCACCCCAGGGAAGCTTTCCGTAGCGTCGGTGAGCCTCCATGTGACCTTTGAGTGCACCTGGCACAGCCACAGCGAGACCGCCTGCAAAAATGGACAGAATAAAACGGTTTAGTGAAAATCAACGTCGGGTGCTGAAATGCCATCCAATAGGTTATTCTCTTCCAAATAAGTGTCAACAAAAACAATTGGCCAGTAATTCTTACTATTATGATGGAAATTTATAGTTAGAGGTATTTTTGGATTGTCAAAATTAACATCAGGTGCTGAAATGCCATCCAATAGCATCCAAAACAAGTGTCAACAAAAACAACTGGCCAGAAAGTCTTACTATTGTGCTGAAAATTTATGGTTTAGACTTTAAAGGTATTTTGGTTTCGTCAACATTAGGTGCTGAAAGTCCATCCAATAGCTCATTCTCTCCCAAACAAGTGTCGACAAAAATAAATGGCCAGGGATTCGTAAGATGGTTGGGGTTGTTTACTCAGAAGCAAGATCTAGAGGTACTGGGTTTGAATCTCTCATAGATCCCCATGTTGTACCCTTTACAATAATTTCCTCACTCGACTCTGAAAATACTTAGTTCCAACTAGGAAGGTCCATCAGATAAGACATTAAATGGAGATCCCATGTCAGCCACACCTAAAGAACATCCAGACTTATAGAAAGAGTAGGAGTCCTTCCTGTGCGAGTGGGTCAAACCTTACAGATCTATGGCTGCACCTGGGGCATTTACTGTGGTAATGTACCTTTACTTGCACAATAATAGGCATAAGCCAATGTCATTACGACATATCATGAAGAAAATCGGTTGTTTCACTCACCAACTAGTGACAGTTTTCTGTTGTCACCAAACATGTCCCTGGTGGCTGCTGCCGGTGCAACCTCGCGAGCATCAATAACTTCTGCTTTTCCACGCGACCTGGAAATACAAAATAATTTAAGAAATAGGAGAATTTAAAGTTAAAGGACTAAGTAAATGAATAAATAATCTGTTCTCCAACTCAAGAAATTCAACAAATTCCGGTGAGTCGATTTTCTTGAGTTGGACAGCAGTTTAATTCTCATTACCGGAATGTATTTTACCAACTCAGATGAACTTTCATGCCAAATGGATAAATATTTAAGTTTGTATGCTTGGGTTTCAAAGTGGGTGGGCAGAGATTGGGTTCCACTTGATTGACAGGGTTTTTACCCGGTATTCCATGCGTTTATGGATGTGGTTGTCTCAAAATATATGAACCATAAACATTGGTGTAATAGCAGAGTATGTTTCACCATACAATCACAGGAGTGATAATGCATTTTATGTTGAATTTCACTGACACAAACTTAATCTACTTCTCAGAAGTTTGAAATCTGGTTTCTTGGTAGTAAGATATTTCACCTGTCATAGATGACGAAGAACAGTCCTCCCCCTATCCCTGCGCTGTGTGGATGCTTGATTGACAGACAGTACAAGGCGGCGATGGCGGCGTCTACCGCACTTCCATGTCTGCTCCGACTTGTGAACACTCCTCCGAGTCACTGGCAACTGCTGCATGCTTGTATGCGGAGTAGCCCTGGAGAATTGTTTTTCAGATATGTTTAAAACACTACATGATACTAGACTCCATCAGGCCTTTCTACGGGAATACAGATCTTAGAATTCGGCAAAAAAAGAGAGTTAAATTGACCAGGAGAGTCCGGCCGCGGGGAGTTTCTTTCCCTCCGACCAGTCAAACCCCAACTGCGCGGCCACTCAAACCTCAAGGCGGCCAAACTCCCCTGGCAATTATTCTCCTATATATGGCCATCGTAGTTAGTCTGGTAGAGACTAATTATGGAATGAAATCTATCTACTAGTATTTGTCATTTGTATTTGTATACTGTGCTTTCACCGTAGCATTTTATCCATTAGCCTAGAGTGAAGAAAAAAGGGCAAGACTACTCTCCAAGCAGAGGTTTGGGTTTGGGGTTATTTTTGGCGTGTTTTTAGACTTTTTTTGGGGGGGGGTCTTTTTTTGCACTATGTATAATTAACGTTTAATGTTTTACACCTAAAACTTACCGTATGTGGATGGTGCCCGCCTCGTAGCTGTCTGTTGTAAGCCTCCCAGGAAGGGAAACCTAAGGCAGAGGCGACTAGGATGAGAATTACCGAGGCAAGAAGGTGGCCACAGACGCTATAACCCGACATCTTCCCGATGCAGTGGTGCTTTCTTACTAGTACGGCAGCAACCCTGCAAAAACCACCCGGCCAAAAGTTGCAAAACCAGTTCTACAGGCTGACGAGCTTCAGCCAATCTTATCTTATCTTATAAATACTTGTACAAAACCCTCTAGGGGAATAGTATAGTGGCATAACCAGTTTTTCTTGTTGTCGTTTACCATATCATGCTGTTGGAACAATAGAGCATCCACTTGTAGAGGATGTGTGCATGCAGAAATCTAGTTGTCTTATCCGTAACCAGTTAAATATTCAAAATCTTGCCTTATTTTGCGGCAAACCAATCAGCGCCCAGATTACCCAAATTCAACAAAAGCCGTATGCCTCTAAATTGGTTGAAGCTCGTCAGTCTTTTGGCCTGGTGGTTTTTGCAGGGGTGCTGCCGTACTAGTGAGGAAGCAACCCTGCCTCGGAAAGATGTCGGGTTGTAGCGTCTGTGGCCACCTTCTTGCCACGGTAATTCTCATCCTAGTCGCCTCTGCCTTCGGTTTCCCTTCCTGGGAGGCTTACAACAGACAGCTACGAGGCGAGCACCATCCGAATAAGGTAAGTTTTTAGGTGTAAAACATACGAGACGTATAGTATAAACATGTAATGATACGTCGTTACTTTGTCCGAGATTTTACGGGTCAAAGAGTTGTCTTGCCCTACTCTCCAAAAAGATGTTTGGATTTTGTGTTTTGCCTTTTTTTTTTGAAAGAAAAAGTCCAGTGCAAAAAAAAACATAAACTAACACTAAAAACACGCCAAAAATAACCCAAAACCCAAACCACTGCTTGGATAGTAGTCTTGGTCTTTTTTCTCGACTCTAGGCTAATGATTAAAATGGTACTTAGAAAGCAAACAGATGTTTACCAAGCAAAACAGTATACAAATGACAAATAGATAGATTACATTCCATATGGTATCATGTTAGTCTCTACCAGACTAACTACGCTGGCTATATGTAGGAGAATAATTGCCAGGGGAGTTTGGCCGCCTTGAGGTTTGAGTGGCCGCGCAGTTGGGGTTTGACTGGTCGGAGGGAAAGAAACCTCCCCGCGGGCGGACTCCCATGGCCAATTTTACTAGCCACTAAGGCTAAGAAAAAAAGTTAAAATCAGACTCAGGAGACATCTAGATCGATAATAATTAAAACTTTTTTTTACCCAAAATTCTGATTATACCTGCACACTCCCTATTTGGGTATATCATTTACCTTATGCAGTATTTCCTATGCTTATCGCTAGGTGGCGCACGTGTACAAAGCTCTAATCGCAAAGCATCACGGGATATCATGACGTAATGACATTGTTCGCCGCCATTTTCCTTGTGCGTTCGCAGAGGGGTGCACGTTCGTTTCCCTACTCCTTATTTTTTCGGATTTTCTTTCGGCGTTAGGCCCAAAAAGAAGTATAAAACGAAGTCTTCTGCCCACGAGGGCGATTCAGGTAGCCTTTCGGAGGACCAGACGGGTCGTAACGGCAAGAGAAGCGGCCTGTTTCCCAACGCTAGTCAGGAAAAATTCCTGGCCGTGGAAAACACAGGCGTGTCCGCACAAGCCTCCGGACAGGAGGAAGAGGAGTCGGGTGAACGAAAAGTCCCCGCTCCTACAGCTGGAGGTTCGGAGGAAAAAGAGAAGAACTCCAACCTCATTCCGCCGTTTGGGAGCGAAATGCCCCTTCGGCGTTGGCACCGGGAACATCCGCCACTTGGGAGCGAAATGCCCCTTCGGCGTTGGCACCGGGAACATCGGTCAAGGAAGGAGACGGCGCGGAGCTGCCGCCGCCCCGGCCTAAATTTCCTCCGGACTCGGAGGAGTTGGGCTCCCCGACCGTGCCGAAGCTTGGTGGGGAATAGTCTCCTCCACCCCCACCTCCATCAGAAACACCCTTCCCGCCTGGATTCGACGCTGCCTCTTTTCTTCAATGGATCAGTTCCAGCTTGGGACTTCCTCAGGCGTCCAGTTCATCCCGTCAACCTCGGGACGTTGACGGGGCGGTAGCGTCGACCAGCCGAGCCGGTGTAGTCGGTTCCGGCGAGAGCATCCAGGTTCTGAAGTGGAAGAGTGTTCGGAGGAAGGAAAAAATCACCTTTTTCCTACTCTGACGAAGGTAACTCCTTGTCGTTTGATAATCCCTACGATAATAACTTCAAATAAGTATTTGGAGGAACCGGTGGGAAAATCGGTCTTGAAGACATGCTTCATATCTTGTTTCATGTCCTTGCCACACATAATTCACGTCTATACTGAGTCATAGTAGAGGAAGCTGATCCCAAAAAACACCAAAGACGATTCTATCGCGTTGCAAACAGCATCGGGTTTAGAGGATGGTCCGAACCCTTAGTGGAGAGAGGAAGGAAAACTTTTCCCACTCCACCTAATGTTGAATTAGCACTTCGGGCGCCGATTCTAGACCCAGTAGTGGCTAATATGATCAAGCATGATACCGTAAACACTGATAAGAATTTTAGTGATTGCCAGGATAAGATGCTCATGGCTGCTAACCTTTTAGTAGAGTAGTTGTTGGCAGCAGTTAAACTCCAAATTTGTGAGTAAAGTCCTCGCTCAAAAATGTAGCGACCTGCTCGGGAACTTCAGATTCTTCCCCTTCTTAATTTGGAGACACCTTTTTGGAGAAGGTTAATTCAGCCGATTAGGCTAGACGCACTTTGAGTAAGGCTTATAAGTCAGCCCCTTCGAGCACTTCTAAGTCCAACCGTTCAAAGTTTAACTATAGCTACAACAAGTACTCCTCAAACTAAAAGGGTTACATTTTTCGTCCCTACAACAACAAACCTGTAATTCTACCCTAGCCATCTAGCGGTTTTGGTCAAAACTGCAGTGTTTTTGCCCAAGTCTCACTGAATCTCGCGAGATATCGGGAGATTTGAAGAAAACAAGATGGCCGACCTCGTGCCGAGCGCTACACATTTCTATGTTCAAGGCCACGAAAACGTGTCCAAAACTCGTAAAAATGGATTGAATACAAGGTCACAACAAAGAAGAAATGTTCTTCTCTATATGTTTAATTTGTTGGAGCACTGATTCCCCATTTGAAGGGAAGATTTTCGTGAGTTATTTTTCTTCCATGTTGCCGAATTTTGAAAGGGGATTTTCCACGTTACGATCGCCATATACTAGTACTAGCCCCTAAAAATCTATTCTCTGACTGTTTGGGCTGTATTTCATGGAGAAATTAGCGTTGTTTACATGAAAATAGGATTTTCAAATGCCAGCAGGGTGTCAACATTTTACCAAACACATTGATTTTGTGTAACAAAGTGGATATTCAAATAGCGCCTTTTTACAACTTTTGTCAGACAATACCGATGGGCATAGTGACGCCGCTTGGCCCCCAAATCAGCAAAATTTCACGAATTAGCCAAGCTAACACAAGCAAAAGTACGAAGAGAAGACCCTACATTTGAAAATTTTTTGAGAGGCGCAGCGCCCTTGTTTCATTGCTTGGGGAGACCCCTGGATTACTAGTAGTAGTTTTTCCTAGACGACTTACCGATCATTGCAAGGTCGGGGGAACAATGCTTAGAGCACATTGCTATAGGCAGAGAGCTTCTAGAGCAACTCGGTTGTTCTCAACCTGGAGAAGTCGCGGTTGGTACCGTCTCAGGTAGCGATTTTCCTAGGCCTTGTTCTCGATTCTCGTACTTTGACAATTTACCTAACCGAAGACAAGTTAGACAAGGTAGTGAGTTCTTGCCTATCACTTCTAGAACAGGAGGTGATAGGAATCAGACAGCTAGCCAGCGTGGTGGGGCTGTTAGAGTCCGCCAAGCAAGCCATTCTTCCAAGGCCCTTACTTTTCCGGGCTCTGCAACAGCTTCTCAATTTTCGACATAAAGAAGCCGAGAGAATTTTGTCTCTTTAGTCAGTCTAACCCCAGATGCAGTAAAAGATCTACAGTGGTGGATCGGTCATGTGCGCGAAGT
>NW_017803898.1:1057836-1111707 GCF_001625305.1 Branchiostoma belcheri | reverse complement strand
ATAGATCTGGTTTGACCCACTCGCACAGGAAGGACTCCTACTCTTTCTATAAGTCTGGATGTTCTTTAACATTCTTGTGTGGCTGACATGGGATCTCCATTTAATGTCCTATCTGATGGACCTTCCCAGTTGGAACTAAGTATTTTCAGTGTCGAGTGAGGAAATTGTTGTAAAGGGTACAACATGGGGATCTGTGAGAGATTCAACCCCAGTACCTCTAGATCTTGCTTCTGAGGCAACAACGAATTCCTGACCGTTTTTTTGTCGACACTTGCAATTGTTTGGGAGAGAATGGGCTATTTGATAGACTTTTAGTACCTGATGTCAATGTTGACGAATCAAAATACCTCTAAAGTCTAAACCATAAATGTTCAGCGCAATAGTAAGACTTTCTGGCCAGTTGTTTTTGTTGACACTTGTTTTGGATGCTATTGGATGGCATTTCAGCACCTGATGTTAATTTTGACAAACCAAAATACATCTTCACCATAAAATTTCATCATAATAGTAAGAATTACTGGCCAATTGCTATTGTTTACACTTGTTTGGGAGAGAATAAGCTATGGGATGGCATTTCAGCACCCGACGATGATTTTCACTAAACCGTTTTATTTCTGTCCATTTTTTGCAGGCGGTCTCGCTGTGGCTGTGCCAGGTGCACTCAAAGGTCACATGGAGGCTCACAGACGCTACGGAAAGCTTCCCTGGGGTGATCTCTTACAGCCCGCGATCAAGCTAGCACGGTACGGAACCACCGTTAACAAGGCACTCGCAAAGGTGCTCAAAAAAGAGGAACACAAAATAAAGGCATCTCCTCTGCGAGACGTTTTTTTCGATAAAAACGGCAACGTACTTACGGAGGGCAAAAAGTACAAAATGTCTGCGTTGTCCCGAACGTTAGACAGTATAGCCAGGCACGGCGGGGATGTGTTTTATTCCGGAAACATCGCAACGAACCTCGTCGCAACTATCCAAAGCCAAGGCGGAATTATAACCAAAGATGATTCAAGAACTACAAAGTAGAGGTAACAAAGCCAAAATATTCAGAATTGAAGACGGCGGGTTTGAGAATGATTTCCACAGGTCCACCGGGTGGTGGGGCATTGTTCGAATTCATCCTCAAAACGTTAGAAAAATTCGAGCTGAACCCAAAAAGCCTTGAAGGGGAAAATTTGGCGTACACGTTGCAGAAGATAGCAGAGGTGTTCAAATTTGCTGCCGCAGAAAGAACACATTTAGGTGACCCACGTTTTGAAAACGTGGCTGGTGAAGTGGCTAAGCTAACATCTGATTCATTTGCCGAGAAAATCATGAGAAAAATCAGAGATCATGGACACCACACAAGCGACGACTCGAAAGGTTATTATGGGGCACAATTTTACAACGCAGGGGATGCAGGAACCACGCATCTTAACGTTCTTGCGGCAAACGGTGATGCTGTTGCGGTTACGAGCTCGATCAATTATTACTTCGGGTCGCGCGTTTATTCGCCGTCTACGGGAGTCATCCTTAACAACCAGATGATTGACTTCTCCAGCCCTGGTTTTCATAGAGACGACCTACACTTTCCAGAGTATTCCATGAATTTTATCAGGTCAGTGCAAGGTCTTCACTTTTATTATTGTATGCCTGCACAAGCTGTTATCAGTTTTACCTTGGTTGAGAAGGTTTTATTTTTGGATCTGTGTATTAATGTGTAAATAGCATAATTCAAGAAGTTGTAAATGGATTGACTAGGACCAGATGACTGTCACCATGGTAACTGGTGCTAGGTTACGCTATGTTGCAAGTGCCATGCAACTGAGTTCAAGAGGCTGCTGGTCACCATATATGAGTGTGTTTGAGTAAGAATGAACAAAGCAGTAGTTTGTTAAGCTCATGTGAAGGTAAATATTATGCATTTGCTTTGCAAATGTTACCTCTCTAGTTATCCAATAAATTAAGCGTTTCTTTCCCCCTCCCCAGACCAGGGAAGCGCCCGATGTCGTCCGTCTGCCCCACCATCATGATTGACAAGAACAAGAACGTGCAGGTGGTCATTGGAGCGTCAGGCGGCATGATGGTCCCTACAGCAGCCGCGATGGTGAGTTTTAACAAAGTTTAAGTCCTTCCCGCACAAGGTGATTCATAGGGCGGGGCCTATCTCCGTGTCAGTAGCCCTTGGGCCACACAATTGTGCAATTACTACAGCAGGGGGCTAGTCCACTGGTAGTGTTGAGTGTTTAACTCCCATACTCTTTCTCAATTGCTGAGTGCTAAGCAGAGAAATCAGTATGTACCATTTTAAAATCTTTGGTATGACTCGGCCGGGGATCAAACTCACGACCTACTGACTTGGGCATTTCACCAGTATGCTCAGTGAGAGATGATGTGAAAATATTTATGGTGAGGGTTTTTGACTCAGAATCTGAACTTCAAGGTTCTTGGTTCGATTCTCTGGCAAGCCCCACTGTTGTGCCTTTGGAAAAGCACTTTACACCGTTTTCTTCACTTGGCAGTGGTGAAAATGACATAGCTTCTGCTAGGGACATCCTTTTGGATATGACTGAAAGCTTTACGTCCCGAGAGATACACCTGAATTCGAAGTATGTGAAAGATCCCATCATTAATGAAAAGAGTAGGGGTCCTTCCCTGGTGTAGCCAGGCTAGGGGCCTAACCAGTGGAATGACTGCTAGAAGCATCATGTGGTCAGGCTAAATCCCTGCCAAATTTAGATGAATTCTACAAACATTTAAGTTAAAACTCTTGTTTTCTTGCAGGTTTTGCCAACATGCAGTGGTTTGGTATGAACCTGGCCGCGGCATTAGACAGCCCAAGAATCCACAGCCAGCTGGAGCCCAACATTCTGGACATGGAGCGGAAACTCTGGAACAACCACGAACTCGTGCACAAACTCTCGCTCTGGAACTACAACCCATCACCTGAGGTTTTCACTATACTAAGGGAGTTCGCCGTTGTGCAGGTTATATGGAGGAAGGGGACGGAAATACACGCGGGCAGCGATCCTCGAAAAGGGGGGAAACCAGCGGGGTACTGAGGGAGTGGTTCATTTTATGTCATACCTGGGTCATAACATTCGATACATTGTACGAAGTTTTCTGGACCCATCTGTGTTTTACTTTATAATGGTTGTAGTTATTTCACATGGGCTTCCATAGAAATAATCAAACCATTGCAATGAAAATTCAAATACCAGAGTCGGATGTTAGAATGAATGTTTTCTGTACATTCTTGGAGGGATGGTGCAAAATTTGAATAGCTCTTAAATAAAAGTTCATTTGGTAAGCTTTCAATTTGAATCCCTTTATTGAGATGACTTAAAATGTAAGAAATGAAGTTGTGCCTGGATTTCAGCACCAAGGACAACACTAGCTCTCATACACAACAACATGTGCACAGTTTTGGTGATGTCATGATCTCTGCTAGAACAAAAATAGTGCACAGGACTCAGTGATGTCAGCAAATGTAGGAAGGTAGTGCTTCACAATACCATGTTATTTATTCACCCATTTTTTTTTACAAAATCATCCAATTTATACATTTTTGGAAAATAGAGTAACTAGTAATTCAAACCTCTTAAAAAACATCAAAACCTCTTATAGTTTGTCTGTCCAGCATTGGACAATATTTCCCTGGGAAAAGTTAAGCCTTTTTTACTTTGAATTTGGACAAAGTGTTCGATATTTTCATGATGTAACGTTACATGTATATTCCAAGGAAGTTGTGATTTTTCTAAATTTTTCAACATTTGTGTATTTTGATCATCACAAACTAGATCCCTATACATGGATGTAATTTGGTTTGCAGATGAATTATAATTTTGCAATGTTTAGCAAAGTGTGAATGTACCAAAGTGCCTACCATGTGCCGTGCATTGACAATCAAGAATTACTAAATAGGTGACGGTGACAGTGAAGAGGTGATTGTGATATGGTTGGGAATTTTGCTGCTTCGGATTTTTCTATCACAAACATTTTCAAAACTGAAAGATACTAATGACTATTCAATACAGACAAGTTAATGTATGTATTTGGTGACTTTGTATGCAGTACCTTTTTTCTTCTTTTATTGGTGTGTAGAGAATGACTGGTGAGGTGAGAATTGTAACTCATGACTATTCTCCAAGCAGATATTAGAAGGGGAAATTACGATGTTTGTGAATGAACAAGTCAAGGAAAAACAAATTTGTAACGTTATACATTCTAATACAGTAGGTGTATATTATGGTCTGTTTTGTAAAAGATTATGATTTTAGAATTACTAAATGTTTAGAATGGGATGTTTAGAATCGGTGGCTCAGAACGTTGTAAACATTTTTAGTAGTGTTCAGTCTATTCTTAGATCACACAAACAGTTTTCAGAGGATAACATTATTATGTGTAATGTGTTGCTTTTTGACCAGTTCCAGTGTTACACACGGATACCTAGAAGAAACCGGGTTGAAGGTTTAATCTTACACAAGTAGGGTTTCACATCAGAAATAAATGGAGTTGTGACTGTATATCCAGCTTGAAAAGTCTTTACTTTTTCTTAACTGTAACAAAGTGGTAGACTATATTTTTTTAGGTCCCGCCTTCATGGCAAACGTGATAGGGCCCTTAGTAACATACATATAAAAGGCGCTGTAAATATCAAGTTTGGGGCATAGGAATATCTGACACACACAGATTTGAAAGAAACAGGCAATGGCTATAAGTTCAAAACACTTTATTTTCCTGGGGAAGGATGTGAAAACTACAGAGTTCAAACAGAAACAACATCAAGTCTCCTTTCATAATATACAACAGGATTCAATAACAGATGCACAAGACACAAAAACCTGCAACTTTCAACAAAAACAATGAATGAGAATTAGTTTTCTTCTCAATAGTGGTTCTAAGAATTCTGTGATAGTCTATGGTATTACATTTGGCATACATATATATAGGTATGACAATAAGGCACTTCACATCTATATCTTGTGCTTTTGCTTACATAAACATATCGGCCATTTATACAAAATATACATAACAATACTGCATATATATATATCACTTGTCACCTGCATATTGTAAGGCACTTTAGAACATGAAGTTTTCTCTTATTATGTTAACATTTGCATAGAATTCATGCTTTTTTTCTTCACTGAAATGACAAGACTTATAATGCTGTTAAGTTGTGCAAGTGAAATAACTGTACAGTGATTCTGAGTCCATTTTTAAAACCTTAACTCCTAAACGTTTCTTTATTCTTTAAGACCAGTTTAAGAACTTGATGAACTCGAAGTAGTCGATCTGTCCGTCTTTGTTGTGGTCACACTCTGCAATCAGCTGTGAAGGAAAAAAGAGGAAGATTTTAATATTCTTTCAATATCAATATGAGAAATATGCATTGGACAAACATGTCTGCAATTATAAAACAAAAGTGCAAATTAGGGGCCAATGTCGACGGCAAATTTGAATGAAGAAACCGTTTGGACAAATAGGGACAAAAGTGCAGCAGATAAATTTGCCAACCAAAATGTGGCCAAATAAAAACAGTGCGCCCAAAAAAGACTTTTTCCAAACCGGAATTCAATTTCATAAATCACTATACAAAGTGCTGATCCGTCGGTGAAGGTTAGACATCCAGGTAATAAGATACCGGTATGCCAAAAAACAGTTACTCAAGCAACTGGACATGATTTTGGAAAAGTGCTTATAAGGCCGCACCATTTTGATTTTATGGATGACATCTACGCGCGCATTGATTTTCGCTTGTTCTCAAAAAAAGATCACGTCCTCCGAGGCTCTGGCCTGGCTCTAGGCCTGGGTAGTCCACGGTAGTTAACGACAATATGGAGCCGGGCACCCAGGGTACCGAAGCTCCATGACTCAAGAACTCAGTAAATGTGTACAGTGCCGATTCATAAATTCCGCAAAAAGCCAGCATGTGCCGGCTTGTCGTATACGTCACTAAGTACTGCCACAAATTCACAATACCAGCTTTGTATTCCTGTGGTTTGGTAGCATTTTTATTTTGGGCCGGAATTTGCCGGCGCGCACTAGTTTGAGGGCCTTCAGAGGATGTCATCCATAAAATAAAGACAGTGTGGCCTAATTAATGTATAAAAAGGACAATAGAAAGTAGAACATGACACTTACTGCATCGAGTAGATCATCATCGACAGGAAGGTTGCAGCGCCGGCAGAGGTTGCGGACTTCGCTCTTGTCTATCTTGCCGGAGCGATCCTTGTCGTACCAGAGGAACGCCTCACGCAGGGAGCTGTGGTTCATGTAGTTATCCTTCTGCAGCTGCAGGCGGACCTCCTGTACCAGGTCACCCAGGTCTCCTCCCCTGCGTAAAACAGGACATAGCGGTTAGTTTTCATTCACATTTGTGAATTGAGGAACATAATATCGCTCTAAAAAGTGTGCAACAGACACCATAAAAGGATCTGTTACTTTCTTAAAGTGGTAGATTGCCTGTTGTATAACCCAATTGATTTGATAAAGGTAATTGACATTTTGTGTCCAAAATACAGTAAGGCTGATGAAAAAGGCAACGTCATGCTTTCTGTACACTCAGTAGAGTCAAATGTACTACAGGTAAGCTATGTGTGTAGCCTGGTATCCAGTCTGATCGTGGTCGGGGCCAAAAGAGCTCTGTCCCGCCCGCCTCACATAAGCTTCCCGGTGTGTATTTCACGAGAGATTGATTAGCCCTCCACAAATCGTGTTGGAGGGAAACCAAATCCCCAAGCATACTGTCTCTTATTAGCGTAACTCTCCTACCGGGACGGTCTGTTGCACTGGGAGGGGGAAGCTATCAGAGCCCCCCAAGACACAACCTGCCTGAACACCCCAATACCCCCAATCATGATCAGACTGGATACCAGGCTACTATGTGTGATGTTTGAAAGGGAAGATTTGAGTTAAGGAATCAGCAAATAAAATACATCTGATTCAGATTTTATTCTTCTGAGAATTATTCTAAGGAGACTATATATTATATAAGCTACTGGGTTTGTGTATTTTGATACAATGATAAAACATCCGTCCTTACGTTCTCTGGACCGTGACAGGCGTGTTCTTGACGACGTCGTCCGTGTGGGGTCCGTGGCGGGCGCGGAAGGACTGCAGGGCCTGGCTCTGGGGAGGGAACGTGTCGGCGTGAGCCTCCATGTACCGCAGAACGTACTCATCTGCATCTGTGATCTGGAACCTGGGAGGGAAAACATGCAAACTTTAGTAGTAGTAGTAGTAGTAGTAGTAGTAGTAGCACCGGTAGTAGTAGTAGACTGGTTTATTAGACCTTAAGATGTGACATAGATGCCTCCTGGCAGCCATAATGGGCTGAATTGTGAGGCAATTTTACAGATGTGTCAGTCTAACTTAAGTAGTAATAAATTTACAGTTAAGATCATTACAATTTAAGTAAGTGCTTTCATTCACTGTGTGATACACAATCTCTTGATGCACAGGTTAGGGGCTGATTGGGCCTCCTCTATGAAAGCTTGTGGCCATACACCTCTGACTCAAAAGAACCATCCCCAGAACTACCTATAGGAGCTCAAACTCATCCACATCAGTGTTCTGATGTAAGATGAGTTAAAAATGTAAGAAATGTGTTGTGCCTCGATTTCAGCACCAAGGACATCACTAACCCATCACTAAATCTCCGCTAGAATAAAATAGTGCACAGGACAAACCAGACAGCACGTTTGAGACCACCCCTTACCTGTGCTTGAATATTACAGTAATGATTTCTGATACAAATCACACAGCACTTTTGAGACCACCCCTCACCTGTGCTTGAACACCACGATGATATTCCCGATAGCGAAGTCGGCCGGGGAGTAGAACTCAGGGTTTTCTGGGTCCGAGTCGGGTTTGGTGATGCGGGTTGCCTCCAGGAACTTTCCTCCGATGATTCCGGAGTTGCGGACAGGTGGTTCGTAGATGGAGATCATGTCGTCTGACAGGCGGTACGAGATGATGAAACGCCGGTTGTTATCCTCAGGATGGACCGAGTCCTGCAAGAAATTATTAATATGATTATTAATATATTGTAATTAATTAATAATAGAAGTTTATTGCAAATTCATGCCCGGGGGGCTAATTGCAGATTACAAACATAAAAGAACAATGAAATGTAGTATAAAATAACTAAAATCTGCATGATAAAAGGTAGTTATCTAGAGCTATAGCTATGTCTGAAACTATGTCTAAGGGGTTTGATAATGTAAGATTTTTGTGCCAAAACTGTACATATAAATGATTTTTCCTCAAGAAAATGTGTTAAGTGATAGTGACAAAGCTTACATGTACATAATATCACTTTAAAAAGTGTGCAACAGACACCAAAAGAGGATTTGTTACTTTCTTAAGTTATTACTCACCATGGTTGCCTCGAATCTGAGGATTTTGTGGTCGTTTTCCATCATCTTGATGTAGTCCTTCTTGGGAGGCTGTGGGATCAGGGACAGGCAGTTCTGCATGGAGTCCTCCATGGAGCCGAAACCATTGTACGGGGGGATTTCCTGTGAACAACAAAGTTAGAAACATTAATAGGTTAATCTTGACTCTGTCTCTTTGAAAAATAACTTATAATAACAATGGTCTGCCAATTAACAAAGGAGGCAATATAGAAAGAAATGAATTTCATATTAATATAACCTTCTCTCTGGATCCTAACACCATAACTAATTGCAAATTTGGTGCCAAATAGCTAGTGACCTTAGAAGGCTTAGGTTACAGTTACTGTAATATACAGCATGGAGTGCCCTATTAAGTGCTAACAAAGTCACAAAGTGCAGTGACATTTTATGATTGGGGAATATTCATCATTGTTACAAGAACCTGTAAATTTAAGTTAACTTTACCTACAATTGAGCTAACATTACCTACAATGTTGTATGGATGATATATTGAAAGTTTTGCTCCATAAAATGGCTCCACCCAACATTTTTTGTGGGTACTTGTTTTACCTGAAATAAAGAACAACGAAAGAAAAATGGCTCCACCCACCATTTTGGGCAGGTTGGGGTGCGCCTGGTTGACGTCCACAGAGCCCATGGCGCCGCGGCCCAGCCTGTGGGCATAGTACGCCCGCGTGAAGTCATCGCAGTCGTAAAGCAGGAATCGGCGACCGTAGACGTACACGGTCTTCCCGATGTCCAGGTCAGCTGGCTTGAACCAGTCCTTGATCTCATGCTCCGAAAGCTCCATGACGACAGCCGGGAAAGACGCTAAAAATGGCAAAAACAAGTCTTTTTAGTCTTTTCCTGACAATTTGTCACAACAATTGAATAATTTCAACATCCTTAATTGTAGAGTGACGCCTAGACCTAAAAAAATGGGACTGATTTCCCAGCCCCCTTGCAGCTTTGTTGTAAACTGCAGAATGTAAGAATTGCAAAGTTCTTGTTTAACAAGAGCCAGCCAATGTTTCAATGACTGGTTGTTATACGATTGTTAAACAACTGGTTGTGAATAAAGAACTGTGCTATTCTTGTATTCTGCAGTTTACAACAAAGCTGCAAGGGGGAAGGAAATTCAATCATTCACTATAATTTTTCTCATTTTTTTAGTCAATCATTCACCAACCTGATGAAATCATTCATGCAGAATACAAGGATTTACCATTATGAATGACCTTGAGCCATATGTACGACCTTGAGAAAAAGAACTCACATTCCACATTGTCCCTGTTCTTGGGCAGCTTGTGACGGCCGATGAGGACAGGGAAGGGGTCGCGGCCTGAGTTTGGTGTGCGGACCTCGCGCACCTCCACGGTGTCATCCACCAGGTAGTAGTGCAGCACGAACGGGCGCATCTCACCGAACATCTGGTCACGGTCGTCCCACACGCAGTAGAAACGCAACACCTGGGGAATACAATGTAATGACTTATGGTTACTCACTGTGTCTTGTTCATGGATTTGTAGGTGCCATTTCAACATCTGATTGTCTCACACACAGTAGAAATGCAAAACCTGGGTTCACTGTATTATTTACTAGTCGTACAAGGTATCAAAACCTATTAAACAAAAGATACAGTATCAAAAGTTAAAATAAATTTCCATCAAATGAATGTTTTTTAACTTACTCATTATTGCTTTTAACTTGAAGCCATTCAAAGCTCATGCAGTTCTCAAAAGAAACAATACCGGAATTATTGGAACTAGAAAACACAATTTTTTGAAAATCTCTTTAGATGGTGAAAGCAACACTGTAAGAAGTTGCTACAAAAGTTTTTATGAATTTACTGAATTCCTTCCTGGAGACATAACATTTATACTATATTATAATTTGAGTTGTCCAATCACATGACACTGCATTTTACATGATTGACAGCTTCCACCCACCTTCCTGTCCATGGTGAGGAACTGCTTCAGCTTGTCGAAGTCGGACGGTGTCTTGAACATCTGCAGACGAGCAGACTCCACGCGCTGGTAGTTGTACGGGTCGGCCGGCATGGCAGACGGGCCGTTCAGCTCGATCCCCTCACTCTCCAGGTAGTCCTGCGTGAACTTGTCACAGTCCACAATGTGGAACACCTAAAGATTCAGACAAAGAAGGTCAATGACATGAACCAGACTGTTGGTCACCATGGCAACTGGTGTTGGGTTACATCATGTTGTAGTTTTATAGCTGGAGGGATTTAGACTCCTGTCTGACCATATATATGAATGTCTTTGAGTAACAATTATGATGCAGACCACATGCGAAGGTGAACATTATGCATTTGCTTTTATGCAAATGTTACCTTTCTAGTTGAATATTGACTGGCATGTCATAGTGAAGTGCATGGAATATTTACAACAAACCACCCATTATTACAAATAGATAAAATTAGCATAATTATCGATAAAGTACAGCACAAAAGCTTATCACAACGATGAATACATCAGCTAAAACATTCCCACCTTCCCGTAGAAAGTGACGTTCATGCTCATGTTGAGGTCCTTCCAGTGCCAGTGGTTCCCCTGGTCGTCCTTCGGCAG
The DNA here is from genome assembly GCF_001625305.1 of Branchiostoma belcheri. Lineage (NCBI taxonomy): Eukaryota > Metazoa > Chordata > Leptocardii > Amphioxiformes > Branchiostomatidae > Branchiostoma > Branchiostoma belcheri. Next base: position 1,100,741 of record NW_017803898.1, on the reverse strand, counting down.
ACGCTGACGCTTGATCAGCTTACCCTGAGGCATCCCAGAGTTCTCCACGACCGGTTCGACCACTGAAATGCTGTCATCCTCCAGGTAGTAGTAGATGTTAACCGGTCGGATCCGGTAATGCTCGTTTGGGGACTCGTGCACGGTCTGCTTGTAGTACGCCTTGAACATCAGTACCTAGGACAGGGACACACAGGATCATTATAGGGAAGAACTACATGTATCAGTTTATCCAAGAATCTGGTTTGAATTCTTTTTGAACTTCTTGGTTTATCTGTGTTCAGATGTTTTGTTTTTAGTGACTGTGTTTGTTTGTTTGCTTGTAGTACACCTTGAACATCAGTACCTAGGACAGGGACACACGGAAATGTTATAGGGGAGAACTACTTCTTTCATTTTGAGGCAGCCGCCGTCAACTAACTGAAGATTCTGCTGCCTTTTTGTTGCTAATACGAGATGGGGATCACCAGGTCTCCATCCAGGAAAGCCTTTCCCAAGGGCAAAAGATCGGTGACATGGAAGGGCTTGAACCCAGGACCTCTTGGTTCCAAGCCGAACACTCTGCTGTTATGCCACACGACCCCACCAAATGTATACATGTATTAGTTTATCTGTGTTCAGAGGTTTTGTTTTTAGTGACTGTATTTGTTTGTCTACATTGTAATGCAGTTTGTACATCAGTACCTTGGACAGGGACAGGCAAGAACATTTATGTAAGAATACTGTAAGTTACTTCTATACTTCTCAAGTACATGTACAGTCTTAGACTGGAAGTAGTTTCTATATACATGTACAACCACCCAAATACTAGAAAACAGGCAAAGTTCACTGGGTTTCAAGCTCTAGTGGCCAGGCTGGGATTGGAACCCATGACCGCGCAATTTGAGAGTACCCTCCTGAAGTGCCCTTGGTAACCACTAGATGTTTCCATGGTTCAGCGAACCTGAATACACTGCTCAAAACATCTGCACTCTCGTATTGTAAAAGGTTGGATACTAGTGTAAGGATCTAATATTCCCCCTATCATTTCCATAACTGACTGGTAAAAACAACCAGCCACGATATAAAACAGCCAAAAAAGACTACATACAACAAAAATATATTTAAAAAAAATACTTTACATGGTGCAACTACCGGCTATACTAATACAGATACAAATACAGAACTACTGTAGATGTAATTCAATGCCATGAAATATCGCAAAGTGGAACTCGCTGTCACCAAGTACAGTAGGGGCATTATCATTAGATAACTTTAACAATGTTTAGTGTTAGATGTTCAAGGGTTAGGTGTAACAAGTCGTTTGGTGTGATGTAGCATGCCTGTGAAGCTGGTGTGTTATGCCAAAGGGCAGTTATACCAGCTATACCCATAAAAGATACAGATACAGAAATGTAAATTTTACCTTTTTGTCGAAAGCCTTGTGTGCAGGGATGAAGTCCTCTGGCGGTTGCGGCCTTGCTTGTCCGTAGGTCAGCGTAGGCTTCTGATTGGCCAGTTTGTCAAGTTCGCCTTCCGAAAGCTGGTTGACCTTGAGCCTTTCTCCTCCGATTCCGACAGTTGGGTACGCGGCCGGGACGGAGTAGCCATTTTTGTAGTTCAGGGAGTGGCACAGGTGGAACTTTGTTTTCTGGAAATAAAGGAAAACTTGTATCATTAGTATGTATGTACAAATCTTAAAACATAAAATATAGTTTAATACACAACTGTATAACATTTTACGTGAGGCAATGTAGGATTGTACCATACAAAATGTTATGAAATAAAGTTTAATCTGACATTTTATGTCTGGAAAAGTGTTTGGGAATACAGAGGTTTTTCCAAGGGTTTTCTTGCTGATTTTGTAGTGGAAGCTGGAAATTATGTTAGGCTATCTAATTTTTGGGGTTAAGATTGAGCCGTACAACACTTTTTCAGTAGGAATAAAAAAAATGTTTCTAACATTGACTTTCTTTGAGATTGTTGCTAAGAAGACAATCAACAGAAGGAACACAATGCTCGTGTGTGATCATTTTTGATGACTTTATGAATATGGTCCATTTTGACACCTGTTATGGTTACTATTTATAATAATTTGCAAGCACTAAGGATACGACCTAGTAACTCCCCTCCCACATTTCCACAGAAATCGGTTGGAAATCTTGTCCAAAAATTGCTAAAACCGCATTAAAATGGGAAAATATGTTTCTATTCAAGGGCAAGATTATGTCCTTGGTAACGAAAATATCGAGTTCAGTTGCTCCAAGAAACCAGCTGCAAGCTGCTAAGCTGCACTTAAAAATCTCTCAAAAGGTCCTTAGATACAAACTTGGAGAACAGATGAAAAATTCCGTGGTTCGAATCGCTCAGCGGGTTTTAAAAACACTTACCGTAGGATCGGTGAAGCTATTTCCCGGCAAAAAAGGCAGAGAAGCCATCCTCAAATGTGTTTCTAGGTTCCTTGGGTACAAAAACAGGAGGTCCGGGCAAGAGAGATCCTTGGAAATGAATGGAAACACAAGTAAACGTGTATGTTTTATTTGTGCTTGGCGTCGGCTGCTGTCATGGCGATACGCCCAAACAACTCATTTGCATATCCGGGTCTCGCGGGAATTGGCGAGAGTCTCAGAAGCGCGCGTAGCGAACATGTTTAGTACTGCAGGTATCCGCTGTGATGGCCTGCAATAATATGAACAATCGCTAAAGGTCTCACGCACTTGTACTGTATCAGAGGAAAGCTGTTTACAATTTACTGAGAATGCAAGTTGTGCAATCGGTAATCATGTTCTGGCGATCTTTGACTGAACCTTTCTTAATGATAATCAACGAAAATTTTTCTGTATAAAAATTTACAAAAACAACAACAACATGTATTGGGGCATCTAATCAATTAGTTACGCATCAATATCACTAACTTACCTTCATATACCGCAAAAGCAAACTGTATAAAATTGATTAGCTACTGTTGTTCTTAACTCCAGTGCATATCTTTGACGCTAGGAACCACTTTTCCAACAAACACTAAGTTTTTTTGTAAAGCAACAATACTAGTATGTCGTTGCAGCAGTTTTTCAAAGCCCTATCTGTGAGAAAAATAATTTATTTGCAGTTTTCTTGCACTTGCGCTTCTTCAGTGCATAACTCTGAACTTGGCTTATGAAAACGCGGGCCTGCTTGCGTGGCATCTGAACTATTTCCGTCCCCAAATTTGTTGCACAAACTTTTGATTATGTCTGCGTTCCTACAATGCCTGGGCGAGCATAGGTCGCAGGTTCCGAAAGAATCGTACATGCACTTAATATTCGCATAAAAATTTTGCGTTGCTGGAATCGTACCATCGATGAATGAAAATTCTTGCTAGCCTGTGACCAGCAGAAAGAAACGAAAATATCTGCACTTGACTTGCTTTTGTCTAATTCCGTGAACTTCGGCCAACCGCCGTAACAAGTCGATCGGTGTAATGTAGCCAGCTGCCGCCGCGCCGCGTGCCTGCGAAGCTGGTGTGTTACGCCGAAAGGCGGCTATACCGGCTATATAGATACAGATACAGAAACCGCCGGCTACAAAAGACCAAAAGTAAATGGGTTAATTGAATTTCTGATTTCAACAAACTAGGATTAGTAGGAAATGAAAATCAGCTAGCTGCACAAGCTATGATATTAAAAAAATGATAGTTGGATCAATATGGGCTTTGCCAAACTTTAAAAGCAATAATGGAGAAGTTGAAAGAGAAAAGAGCCGGAAAATATTAAATATTGGTTGGTACAACAACAAACGCTCCTGTTCCCCGCCGCGTTCCGACGTCAACCAGTTGAGACCGGCTGCCATCATACCAAACAAACATCGTTATACATGTATTATACATAACGTTATGCGCTAGTAAACCGGCGTACGGGCAACGGAAAACATTTCTTATGGACCTGGGCTCATGATCTCCAAGGATGCTTAAAAAGAGTTTTTTTAACTCCATGTGATGTCCAAGCCGAGACTTTTTGGTAGCTGCATGCAATGCAGTACCAAACTGGCCAGTTAGTATCCAGGCAATATCTAATATTTTGCCTGGCGCAAGAAAAGATACCAGGACAGAAAGAAAGCCCAATAAAATGCCTAAAAACACGTGGAAAATACGTACGCCTAAACCTCTGCTTGGAGAGAAGACATGAGCAACTACTGCAGGAAACAACTCTCTCATTCACTAAACATTCTCTCAAGATAATCAGTTATAAACTGAAACATCGCAAAATGGATGAATATTGGCAATTTTATGTAACAGTTACATCTTACATGTGTAGTACTAGTATTTTGTTGTTGATATCCCCCTTTCCGTTAAAAGATATTGTAAGAATCCATTGTCAGAATACTTCTTAGTAATAGGTAATGGTGATGTAAGCTTTATTTTGCATTTTTTTTCAAGGTATGATTCCCAAATTAAAGGCAGAAATTGTTTTTTTACAAGCTACAAAATCCAGACATGGCTTTGTTCATCAAATCCCTGGGGATGACGTCATACCCACAGGCGCTCGGCACATGGCACCCACAATGCCCTGCGCTAGCAAGATGTCCGACGCGATGAACTAAAGAAGGAACGAAGAGAGGCTGCCATCCTGTGCCATCACGGTACGTAAACAAAACAATAACAAAAAACATCTAGATATTGTCAAATATGAATATCTAAGCTACACTCTGATGTGTATATTGTGTAGTAACGTTGTATGTGTTACGAGTAACGTGGCCTTGTTTAGGAGAGAAGCTCGTAGTTGTTGTCGAGTAATGCATATTTATTTTTTCAAAGAATGGCCTCCTCGTCGACTCGCTTTGCGAGCTGAAAGTTGTCTCCTTTTTCTCTCCGTTAGATAGCGTGGAATGAGTATTCCATGTGTCCTCGGCATGCATGAAGGCGCTTGGGAGAGCATACACGCGTCGAAGGGCCAGCAAGGAAGCGGGAGCATGAATCCAGGAGGACACGGGGCAGGGTCGGCCCAGAGCGGCGGAACGGGGGGACCAGGCGGCGGCGGTCCGACCAACCTCCCCAGCCGGTCTCAGGACGACGCCATGGTCGGTTATTTCTTCCAGAGGCAGCCGGGAGAGCTAGACGGGGCCGGCGGAGGGTACAGAAAACCTCGCTGGGCCATCGGAGACGACGGGATAGGAGACCAGGTAGGTCTAAAACCTGTTTTCCAAGCCGTTTTCTTTTTTGTGCAAAATGGCCGTTTTTGTTTGGTACATACTCCCGCGCCCACCCCACCCTAAAAAAACCCTAACTCTGCCGCCCTCCCACACAAACTACAGACTAAAACCTGCGTTATTTTCCCTTCTAGATGAGAATGGCACACATGAACAGCGAATTTGAGGCGTTAAGTTTGGAAGGAGCGAGAGACATGAGCGAGGTAAGAGCGGAAATTCCCTCCCTTCTTTGTCACAATTTCTTTGTTACATTTGTACACAACAAGCCGCTACACTGTTGCAAATGTCGCGCCTTGCGAGCTCCTTTTTCTGGCGTATAGTATCTTTCTCTTAGACAAATTTTTGCATTGTTTTTTAAATACTAGCCATTGTTTTTTGGCCAGACGCTTTGTTTTTATGAAACGATTTGATTCTTTTATTTGTTGAATGGCTCATGCATAATTATGAGTGTGAAGTATTGTTATGGTAGGGCTAATTATAAGGGTCAATATTTGGGTCACAAAGAATTTTTATAGACAAACACTGCAAAAAACAATAAAAAATTGTTCTATGTATGTTTAAATTGATGTGTAACATTTGCAATAGTAATTGAACTGTGATTACAGATATTATATAGTTATTAGTTATCAAATCTGTACAAGTAGACTGTTATAGAATATCACTGATGTTATACTAATAGTATAAGTGTTATCATGGGATATGTGACAACGAACGTGTATTATTGTCTGTTTGGACTAGTATGTCTGTATGTTTAACTGGCCTTTTTATTCATTTTCTTAGGAGAATTGTTAAAATTTGTAACAAATCTAGTTGACTTTCTCTTTCAGTATTTTATGTCAAAAAGGTTGCTTACAAAATTCACCAACTTAAGGTATCTCCCAAAATTTATTGTAGTACACGTCAAACTGAAAAGTTACCATTTTTGTTGTCTTTCAACCAAGAAAGCTCTGCTTTTGTATAGTTTTTTTAAGCCCAAACAATTTTATATTATGTAAAACCAGCCACATGAAACATGTTTTATTTGTATGTAATGTAATTCTGATCAGATATTATCAGTTAAGTTGTAACTTGTTGCATGCTGTATCTGTTCCTATCCGTACACGTGGTCAGAGTAGAATTTATCAGTCTGGTTTGTACCAGGATTTTAGAGCTTAGTATGTTTCTCATGTCCTCTTTGTGTCCAAGAGCTTTCGGATTTGTACACAAATAAGCATCATATCATAACAACATTGTCCGTCAGTCTTTGACGATATCATATTGAGAAGCATGTTTTCAAACTTGGTGTTTCAGATTTGCAGAACTGTGTTCCTTTGCTTTTCCTATTATTTTACAGTGGGAAAGGGGATAGTTTTCTAGTCAATTGTAACACTCAAAACAACTGCTAGTACATATATATGTTGTTTAAATTGAGCTTCATTTGCTATAGCCTAATATTGTTAATCTGTACAAGGTCCAAATTACATGTCAAATTTCATGGCATTGGAACTAGAGGTGTTGGTACTGGCAAGACTTTTTTTACCATCTTGATACCAGGGTATAATTGGCAATGTCATGAAAAACTGTGTATAAAGTGGGCCCAGATTTTAAACACTAGACTTTTATGGCACTAAATGGTCTCATTGTCATGATTGTCTTTGCATTAGTGGTTAAAAACAGCCAGTGTATAAAAATGCAAAGATGATATGACAGGGAATATTTCACAATTTACCTGCATGTGCAAAATTAGCTCCCAGATAGTCAGATGTGGGTCAACCTTTTGTCTGTGTGTGACCGACGTTTGAACAAGTCTCACGATCTGAACCCTGATTTTTGTTCCCATAATTCTCCTTACAGACTCGCACAACTTTCATGTCAATAAGTTTGGTATAACAAGTAACAAAAGTCCCTTTATATAACGCTGTACACTGCCTAACCCTGTCAATGGTTTGACATTTAGTACACCATATGTAGGTTTAGTTCCATGTTTGATACATCCCTGTGGGACTTTGGCTATCATTTTGACATGGGAACATATACCTTACCCTCTCATACCAAAAACTTGGATAGTCCTCAAACAATAGTGTTATATATACATGTACGGGCTAAATTTGTCCATCTTTTGGATAAAGTCCAGAAAATACTAGTGCTATTTCACAGTAGTGAATGGTGAAATTTTGCAATCATGACAGCATCTTACTACAAACTCAAAACCCATTAAACATATTTTGTCGTTGTTCTTTACCACAAACTTAAAACACTATGAATTCCTTCTTACCACGAAATTAAAACCTAGCAAATTTGAATCAATATACATCAGTGTTAGTATATCTAAAAGCATTGAAGGTTTTTAATATGCAAATTCTATAACATTCCAGACGGTATTAAGAGTTATGAATCTTGCGAATATTACCCAGTTCTTGTCTGTACTTCAGTCTGCCAATATTCCTTTATGGTATCTTCTATAGTCTATAAAAGTGGAGATTGAGATCTAAATGGTCTTACAGTGGTACTCCATATTTCTGAGTCGGTACTATCTGTGCTCAAAGTCAGTGTGTCAAAATACTCTCCTGCCACTAGAACATTGTCGAGCCGTCAAGTTGAAGTTTGAAATTCATTTTCTAAATGTCAAGAGGACGAAGTTAAAAGCTCTACATTTGTGCTGGATGTCATGTAACGTTTAACACAGATTGTGTGAGAAAAACATGATCCCACAATGTTGTAGTGGCTTTCGTATTTTCATTGGATAATTGTTAAAAAAAACATTTGATGTTTTTAGAGAAATACAGATTTGATTTTAAAAATTTACCCTACATTTTTTATATGGTACTTTAGTGAGCAAATTGTCTTTGCCATATTTCTGTAGCAAGATTTTGGGGCATACAATTTTTAAATCCGTTATCTTGTTTGTAGCCCCAGTTAGTATTGTGTTCATAAAAATAGATAACTATGGCATTGCTTTTGATAGGTCTTACCTTTATACAGTTCCTTGGTATCATTTTATGTAAATATTTAACATTTGGATGGAGGATATTTAACAAAGTATCTTTGATTTTGAAGCATAGTTCCTGACTTGGCTTTCTGACAAACGTATACCATAACCCCCACACTATTGTCACCTAATCTGATTCCCTGGTCTTATATCTGTGAAACAAATTAAATTTAGTCGACTGTTAACAGCTCAAACAGATGTAACCTGCCACTGTTGAACTCTTCTTTCTGTATGTTGAAAATAAAGTAATCAGATTATTATCTGAAAAAGGCGGTCAAACCAAGGCTAGGGTTGACTCTGTTCACGCAAACGTGACGTACGAAGTGTGATCTTTACGTCAAAACAGCTTTGTATAGAAGATAAGAATACAGGTGCAGTATTTGCAATGAGAAATTGATATGGAAAGAAGTCGCATTGTAGCATAGTGGTATTGACTGTAGTAAAGTCTTGTTAGATTTTTGAATTTTGTGTGTATGAAATATTGTAAATTAGTTAATTTTTGCAGGATTTAATTTCAGAGCACAATGGAAAAGCAGTTTTTCACAGCAGTAATGTGTACATTAGAAAAGCAACTTGGCAAACTTGGATTGGTCACAGCAAAAACTTCCAAACTAATTCCACTACAAACAGATGTCTTTAAGCAAATGACCAAATACAAGAATTGAAAATTGGGTCTTTTTTTCTTAAAAAACGTTAATACCAGGACACGTGTACTAAGCAAGACCAGAATTTTTAGTTACACCAAGTCTAACACCAAGTCCATCAAAGTTCATGTACATGGTCATGCATTTCAAGAGGTATTTATGAAGAATCTGTATTCAGAGAAGTGAAGTGATTTGTATGTTGTACACATGGGAAAGTTTTCACAGTTATTACTGACTCTGGGTGTTAGCCAAGATGTCAGTCAACTTGGCCTGAACATTTTCTGCCATTTTTGCAGCTGGAGGTTAGGACCAAGGGCTGGAGAAAGTTAGCAAACTGTTCAGCGACTGAATTTTAGTTAAAGTCTAGTTTTATCCATGTTTGAGACATAATAATCGTGTAACTGTTGCTCTTTCTTGTAAGATGTACATGTACTGTCAAATGGTGTGAAATATTTGTGGAAATGTTCTTTTATGCTTGCATATTTCATGGTGAAAGCTCTCAACGAAGAGCATCACATTGCAAACACAGCGTTACTATAATACAGTGTTTTTTTCAGTCCCAAATACCTCCTGTGGAAATTAAGAGCCCTGCAAAGTTAAAATGATCTACGGTATGACCTTGGTTGTAATCCCCCCTGTCCAAACATTGGTTTCACCCTGTCAGAGTCTCTTCACTACTTGTTTTGGCCGTGGCAGAGTTGTATAAGTCCTGGTTGTACGTGCGCCATGTGGTGTTTTGGTGGTGTTTCTGTGTGTAACACAGCTGTGAAAAGTGTTAGCGTGGTGGCTTTTGGTTGTAAACTTTCCTTATTTGCATGTACAGTAACTGGTTTTCCATGTTTGAAATCTACCTTCATTGTGGCATTTGTAAACTTTAAAAGACTGCATCCAGCTTGCCAAGACTTTTAGGTTGCTTGTAGTAAAGAGGTGGTGTTTTTACATGGTTTTAAAATCCTTCCTACGCAGTTTGAGGCATAGGGCAGTGCCCATCTCCATTTCTGTTGCCCTTGGGCCGCACAGTTGTGGAAGCACCACAACATAAGCACAGGGGGCTGGTCCACTGGTAGTGATGTGTGTTCAACTCCCATACCCATTTTTATGTGAGTGCTGCGTGCTTAACCAAGAAAGCAGCATGTACCATGTTCAACCTGAAATATCTGTCCTTCATTACGTTGGAAGGTTTACAAATATTTTTTTATTGATTTTTGGAATAATTCTCTAAATTAAAAAGGCCGCTGTCCTTAAGGAAAGGTCATGACCATGGAACCATCACGGTTTGCAAGGGCAAATTTTGTCTCACGATCCAGGTTAAACAAAAATCACTACTGAGATTGAACCTCTCAGTTTATCGTAGAAATCTGAATAATAAATTGTGAATGGTTTACTTACAGAGAATTATGCGAATACAAACTATGAAATAAATTTCTTTGTATTGTACTAATGTCAGAGTTCTACTGAAAATTGATTTAAGTTTGTGGCATGTTTTAATTTTGCTAAACATTGGAGACTGCAAAAACAAGATAGTACGTTTTAAACTGCTATAAACGTGAATATTTTATGATGTACAGTAATCAATTTCAACATGTTGTTTTCTAAGGCAGGACAATTTTGCTTACAAATGTCATTATATCAAGACATATTATACTTGCAAATGTATGGTTAATTTAGTGTGATGGCTTCTATAGTATGATAATCTGATTCAACGTTGTATTCATGGCCAACGTAAGACAATTTTCGTTCTCACAAGTTGATGGGGAAAAGATTTAATTATACGCCGGCTGAGGAATGTTAATTGGGTTGTGGAGGCCTAATTACACCACTTGAGACCGTCAACTGTGAGAATACGGGTCCCGGGACATCAAGAATATTACGGGCCAGGGCTCAAAATACTGGGTATATGTGCACCTAATTGTACACGGATATTCTTGGTCTCTAAGTACCAGAAAAATAATAAAATGTTTGATCTGCATTGAGGTTTTGTTTCATATGGTGCACGCAAAAAAATTTTTGTGCACATGATTTTTTAGGTTGGGTGCACCAGTGTACTTATTCCCAAAAATGAATTTCGAGCCTTGTGAATATTACGGGGAGTTGTGAAATTTGCATAATTAATATGGTATAGTAGTTGCCATATTTGCTGGCTTGATTATTAGGAAGTCATATTTTGTGGATATTTTCAAACAAAACTGTCGTCTTGATTGTATGGTGCTGGAAAGACTGTTTTGCTGTATGATATTTGCATGATATATATAATTGATGTATATCAGTCATTTATGATTCAATAAAAGTAATTTATTACTATTCAGATTACTCAAAATGAGTAACGATGTATTTTAGATTGAATTTTACCCTAACGGCGTAGGTTAAATGGATGATCCGGTAAACAATTGTTGTAATAGTCTTTGTATTGACTGTAAAAAATTAAGTACAATTGAGTAGTTGAGATATTTCAGAACAAGATAACAAAATAACTTTTATCAGAAATGTGCCATGAAGTATGAACGAATATAAATTGAAGAGATTTATTGAAGATAAGTGTTATTTTTTCATGTAGAAATTGTTCATTTTTCTTGTTGACTTCGGAGTATAATATATAGGACACAGAATCATGTAAAGGTTACAGCATTCAGAATCAATTTGAAGGGAAATTTTGATACGTTGTTGGGTTTAGTAAGCTGTAAGGGTTTGAGTGTATTAGGCAGTTTATACAGGCAGCTCCAAAACGGTATGAAATTGTTTCATTAATTTTCAGGCACTGGTAATGAAATTGGTTGTTGTACTGTCTTTTTAATGCAAAAATTTAAACAGCAGTTAACAAGTGTGTAATGTTGCATATTGTCACAATTATTACTGGTATTTAGAAAAAGAATTTTGTCTGTAGTTTAAGAATAATATCTGACTTGAATGCTTGCCCTATGAATTTTCTAGATGGTTTTTGCTGGTCTGGTCTTGTTATAAACGATACCCCAGCCCTTGTATGCAGCCCCCAGTGGGATAGTTGAATCCAGTAGAAATTGGCTGCTGTGTGTCGGGGTAACTTGCATGCTTTCCTTACAATATATTTTACATTATTTTTGCAGGCTTGTTCTTGTTATAAACGATACCCCAGCCCTTGTATGCAGCCCCCAGTGGAGTAGTTGTATCCAGTAGAAATTGGCTGCTGTGTGTTGGGGTTATCTGTCCCTGCCATCTGCAGCCTTTGTTCAGTCCTGAATATTTTATAACAATAACAGTTCTTCACCCACTTTCCCCAAATGGAAGTGGGCCATTCTGTTATGTGGCCCTAATGATTTTTCTACGTGTCTTTTTTTTTTTCTCGTAGCTGCATTTTTATTTCACGTTTCATGTAAATTGTGACAGTATGTAAAACACAAAAGATAGATATAATTTTAGATATTTCCTAGGAAATTAAATTGTTACTATTACGGATATTTATGCAAGTTTTGAAAACCAAAATGTCCACTTGACAACAGTGTTAAACATTATTTTTTTCATCTTATATAGAAATCCAGAAAATATATATGACAACTACAACAATGTACCTCATAACCCTTCTTCCCTTTCTATATGATAAAATGGTATGACCTTGTTTTTTTGAAACATTGATTATCCAATCAGCTCGCAGGGCTGTGAGTCAGCATGACCTAACTGTGGCCACGCCACATCATAGTATTCCCACAGGGTCCTCATTTGCATAAAAGGATGGGGGTGTCTGGAATGACTCAGTGATTTGATGTAATAAGAGGAGCGTATAAACGCTTCAGAGCTTGGTGTACAGTACAGACATTACGTTTGAGTCAGAGAGAGCCACGTTGGAGTGTTACAAAGATTTGTCCGATGTGTAACTGTGCTAACTGGAACGTGGCAGCTGTGTAGGAAATAACACTACAATGGTGGGTGGTATCATGGTAAGGAAATAATTCCACCTTAGTACCTAGCCTCCGTAGCAGGCTTATAGAACTGTGGGTTTGGTGGTCTTCAGCTATTTTCTGATTAGCCCAGTTAGGGGGTAAATCAGTTGTCTATACGCAATCAGAAAATAGCACATAAAAGATCCCAAAGACCAAGAAGACCCTCAAAACCCCAGTTTTTGGAATGCTATGGAGGATAAATTCTACCCTTCTTTCCTTTACCAGGCTTTTGCAAGAGCTGGAATAGGCAGCAGAATTTGTCTAAAACATTGATTTTTTGCTGTAAGAACAAATAGAAGTTTCAATTGTTGATTTGACCTAAGAGTAATTTTTGGAGACTACTGAAGGCTTTTTTTGTGGAGGGTTTTCCCTGTTTTTTTGTTTGTCTGGTTTGGGTTTGTGGAAATTCCCTTGAGAAAAAAAAAGGCCAGTCAGCCACTGCTTTGTAGTGGGGGTCCTTTGTCTGACAATTGCTGACTAGCTAATGTTTTTGTAGTGCATTGTAATGGTAAAGATGGTTTTGTATTGAAATGATTTTATTTGGGAGAAGGAGCTATTTTGCGATTGTTCTTTGTCTTGAAATTAGGTTTGTTTTAGTTCATTTAGGTTTGAGTTGTCTGAAGTAATTTCTATAGATTGTGAAAGATTTCCTTGCTCCCAAAGCCGTATCCGATTCAAAATATTTGGTGCCAAACAGCTTACTTACCAGGTTGAAAGTTATACATCTTTGTGAAGCATTTCTAATTTATTTGCTATGACACAAGTACAAATTTATATTCTTTTTAGCCTGTATCCCACCCTAAAACTAGAGAGAGAAAAAGCCCCCCCCCCATCTATTCTTACGTCAAAACAAGCATCCTCCCAGCCAAGTCCTGTCTGAATCCAAACAGAAATCTTTTTTTAAGTCGTCTCGTCTGCTCAAACCAAACAGAAGTTGTTTGTCCTCTGGTTTTTTCTTTGTCACGCTGACAGAAACGTCTGCTTGCGGTTTTTCAAGGTCATTTCCTGACAAGGTCAACTAGTATTTACTAGTTTTTCAGGGTCCAATTCTCCGTGTACTACCAAGGACAAGAGTGACTGCAGCAAATATACAATAGCTTAAAGGTGGCCTTTTGGACATTCAAAAGCTTTTCGAAATGTTGGCAATAAAGATTTAAAAAAAAACTTGCTTTAAGTTTAAGACGATACAACTCACTAAAGGAAACAAACATATGGAATAGCAGTTGCCTTCAAATTACCTTTTTTTTTTAAACTTTTAAAATGGATTTACTTGACATTCATGACCATCAGACATTTTGTTCAAAGAAAAATCAAACTCTACTACTAGATAAATTACAGAGAAAACTTCCAGATGTTTTGAGTGGTATCCACCACTCTTCTTCAGTGTCACTAAATGAACTGAGAGCACAAATTTCACACACATCAGACATTTTAATCTATTTATAGTTCTATAAAATTAATGAGGATGGCGGTTTTGTAAATCGTTGTTTTGTGTGCAAATTGTTGCATATGTTTTGCTAAGTAGGTGTCAATCATTCAAATGCAGTGGAGAGTTAGCTGCAAAAATAAAACACCGTGAACATTTCAGAATTTACAGTAAAAGCAGTTCAATAAGACCCTTGTAGTACACATAACATGTCTCCACCCTATACATTGCTTGTGTTACATATTACGTGATGTCACAAAATATTTTCATGTTTTTGTGACCAAATATGGTAATAAGATTTCTGCCCCTCGCCCCTCACTGCCTATGAAAAGTGAAACCCCGGAGAGAGAACTGGTTACATCCGGTTTTTGGTGAAAGAAAATCTGGATCAAAACAGGTGTTTTTCAGTAAGCAGATACAGTTTCTGTAAATCCATTTGTATTACGCTAGCAGGGCTCAAAATTCTTTTTTTTTTTTACATAACTGCACTGGTGCAGGTAACATAGAAAATTACCTGCACCAGGCAAGTTTTACCTGCAATACTCAGAATTTAGGAAGTATGGATCACACTAAAAAATGTTCAGAAACCATTGCCATTATTTCATTTCACATTTGTTCTTCACTCCAAATTTCTGAATGTTAAAGAAATTTCCACTTTGTTTCAACACAAGCATTAGATAACATGGTAGAGAATTATGTTGTACGTACAGAAGTAGTTATTTTATTACCTTGTAGTTCTTGTATTATATACACTATACAGAAATTTGAGCATGGAAAGTCGTTGTTATTCCACTCGTGTGCTGTCTGCATTTTCTAAGAGTTTATGATAGCCTTCGGGACCTGAAGATCCACTCTGCAGCAAGTATTCACTCAATATGACGGCGACTTGGATTGTAAGGACCACTCGAGTGTAGTAAATGTCTGTATTTTATCCTAATGCATTTTGGATAGGCCACTTTGGTATTGGATATAAAGAAACTAGACTAGTCTTATAACTGTAAAGTAATTTGTTGATACATCTGAAGGAAAATTATACAGTCATTTGCTACATATATTTGTACCACTCGAGTGTATTAAATGTCTGTATTTTATCTTAATGCAATTTGGATAGGCCACTTTGGTATTGGATATTATATGGAAACAAGGCTATGCTTATATAACTGTAAAAAATGGACATGTTCACTATATATTCACAGTGGCGACAGGTGCAGGGAAAAGAAAGTCCAGGAATTATCTGTTAACTGTAATGATAAGTTCACTGTACAAAAGGGACAGTGAAAACAGTGAATGTAAAAGTACAGAGTGAAAAAATCATTTGTTTAATAATTAATAATTTGTTGATACATATGAAGGAAAAATGTTCATAGTCATTTGCTGCATTTATTTGTAGCTCAGGTCTTAAAAGAAACAATCTTTTCTTAAGGTGCAGGGGTTAAGTCTATTGTAACATCTTGAAAGATGGCTTACAGCCTTTTTGTCTTGTTAGCGGAGGTTTCTGAGAAATGCCCTTATAAGGTCGTGGTTTGAAATGGTGGTATGACGGCATTCAGGAGTGTTAAGTGCACTCAGTATTCTAGAATTGGCCAGGCTGTGTTTTCAACATATCCGCTATAGTATGTTTTTTTTCTAGCATTTACTGATTTTAGTTCTTTGAAAGGAATTGCAGAGGTCAAAGAAAAGATGACAACTAAATGCTTATTTAAAAATAGTTGCATCTGCCTATATCTATGAATACATACTAAGAATGAACATGAAATTGTGTGGAATCGTTTTTGTTTTGTACAAAGGTTTGATAATCAATCAAGACATTATTTAAAGTATGGTGCCAAAACAGAATTGTATTTAACCTTAAGCACACTGAAGTTGCCAGTTGGGTAACAATTCTCTTTTGTTTACAGGTTAGGCAGTAGGAAAAAGGCTAAAATGTACAAGTTTAATAAAAATTTATCTCATTTTCCCCATAGATTGTGCCGTCAGCGAAGAAGTTTTGGTGCCAAAACAATTGTATTCAACCTATATCACACTGAAGTAGCCATTTGGCTACCAATTCCTATTATAATAGTAACAGGGAGAAGGTTAAAATGTACAAGTTTAATAAAAATTTATCTCATTTTCCCCATAGATTGTGCCGTCAGCGAAGAAGTTTTGGTGCCAAAACAATTTGTATTTAACCTTTATCACACTGAAGTAGCCATTTGGCTACCAATTCCCTATTATAATAGTAACAGGGAGAAGGTTAAAATGTACAAGTTTAATAAAAATTTAAAACTTTTTCTCTTTTTCTCCGTAGATTGTGCCGTCAGCGAAGAAGTTATGGGATGTGGGTGGAGACGGAGACACGGGCGGTAAGGGAGCAGGAGATGAGCCGAAGAGCATCTTTCTGGGCGACCAGTGGAGAGAGAGCACCTGGGGCAGTGTACAGACTTCCATGTCAGGTGGGGAAATCTGTTATCATGAAAGTTAGACTATCTGTGTTGGTAGAAATCATAGTAAAATGACACAAGGGTTACACAGGCATCAATGTTACTTTTGGGTATGGAAATATTGTTTTGGATGGCTGAGCTCTGTGTTTGCGTAACTGTGGGGCAGTGTACAGACATCCATGTCAGGTGGGGGAATCTGTCCATAGTTCTTACTATGATATTTGAGCCCCCTATGCTGTGATTTGGATCTCTGTGCTGTCAGGTGGGGAAATCTGTCGTTAATTCCAGGAATTGAAGTATTGTTTTGGGTGGCTGAGCTCTGTGTTTGCTTATCTGTGGGGCAGCGTACAGACATCCATGTCAGGCAGGGAAATCTGTTGTTTATCTTCGAAACAATACAGTTTGTGCAGGGGTTTCCTCAGAAATTCTTAGGGTAGAAGCGTTCCTTAATCAGTTGATGAAAAATCAGCAAATTTTCATGGAAAATACTAACAGAAAACCCTAAATTTGAACAGTGTGGAGCTATGATTTTGGGAGAGGGAGAGCACCCTTGCTTCATTGCTTGAGGAGAGCCCTGCTATGACAGATTAAGTGAAACCTGATTCTTTCAATCAAATATCATGTTAAATGTTTGTAAAATCATAGATTTCAGACTTCCAGGAGATATCTTAGATTTTTAAATCCACAGACCCCTAAAAAGTGTATGTGTTCTCGACAAGTATGTTTTACCTAAATTTTTATCTAAAATGGCAGTTTCTGCACATGTCTTTACAGATCACTCGGTGTCGCAGCCAATCATGGTGCAGCAGCGCAGAGCGTCGCTGGGTGGTTTCCATGGTAACGACGTGGGCTCCGTGCTGTCGCCGCGCTCGTCGGAAGCGAGCGGTCTCGGCGTGAGCATGGTGGAGTACGTGCTGGGGTCGTCACCGGGGTCAAAGGAGATCGACTCGCGTATGAACAGGCTCAAGGTCGGATTTGTAAGTATTCTTGTGTTGGAGTTTGACCTTGAATAAGTTTAGTTCTTACCTTGGTTCTCAGACATGTGAAGGTAAATATACAACAAGAAATGCAGAAGACAGGATAAAACTTGAATTCAGCAGGCTAAAGGTCGGATTTGTAAGTATCCACAAATTTATAGTTTGACCTTTTTTACTTGTAAGGAGTGTAAGTTTTATCCATAGTTCTCAGACATTTCAAGGTAAAAACACAAGAATACATTAGAAATACAGATGGCAGGAAAAAATGAATTTAGCAGGCTAAAGGTAAGATTTGTGTGTAATAACTTGACCTTGATTAACCTTAACCTCTTGTAGGGAGTATTTAGGTTGGAAAGTTTGGTTGTACTTGTAGATACCATTTTATGTAGGGGAGGGGAATACAGTACATTTGTCCAGCTAAAAAGAGACTTGCTACCTACTTGCTGTTTTCCTGCTTTTTTAAAGACAGTTTGGACAAAGGTTACATGTGAAAACCTGTCTACCTGCAGTTTTCCTCCTGAAAGAAAGAAACCGATTCTTCCAAATCACTATCCAATCTTTAACAATCCCTTTAAAAAGTTCCTGGAAAAGATGTATTAAATGTTGGTTATTTTTCCCCACAGGAGACAGGTGGAGACGGCAGTATGGCGAATGACGTGGACGGAACGAAGGCAGGAAAGAAGGACAAGGTAGCGGAGGACGGAGACGGGAAGGGGGACAAGCACGACAAGGAGAGCGTCGAGCAGGCTCAGGGCAACCCTGGCACGGTCAACGGGGCGGTCAAGGATGACAAGGGGTTCAGGTAAGGGACTTTGTGAAGTTACTGTCAATATGTCAATATACAGTCTGTATATGAATGACTCCAATCTGGTAAAATCATCGAAAAGGCTCGGGACAACCCTGGAACTTCTTTTGAGTTTCTATGCTAATATATGTGTCAGGGGAACCGGGCAACCCTGGAACAGTCAAGGATGACAAGGGGTTCAGGTAGGAAAGTTTTGATATTCAACTTGGATGCTACTTGAAACATCTCACAGTTCTCATAATGTGTCCATTTGCTTGGGTAACAATTTCCTAGAGTACTTCTTTGTATATATTCAAGTTACAGTTGAATTGAAATAAAACTTCTTGTTTTTCCCCAGCCGTACCCCCGGAAGTCGTCAGGCGTCGCCCACCAGTGAGGAGAACAAAGTGCACATTTCACAGGCAGCTGAGTTCATCCCTCGCAGCATGCCTACCAACATACCTAACCAACATAACCAGGTTAGTATAAACAATTGCTACGATCAGGGAAAGACAGATGGTAGTTACATGTTTAGAGTTAAAACTTTAGATCCAACACAAAAAGTTCCCTCACTTAAAAGCTTTCGACCAGTAACTCTGGTCTTCCTCAGTAGACTGACCCAGTGAGGCTTGTCACATGGCTTCTTTGAAGTGTGACGTCAACACTGAAGTTCGATTAGCCTTCTAGCAGCTTTTTATGGTACTGCAGCAGAACTTCCAGCTTTTATACCTATATGTTTCAACTCTAATTTCAAGGCAACAAATTAAAATTCTGTGTTTGGTGGCTGAAGAAGTAATTTGACCCCACAGGTCATGCAGACGACACGCCCCATGATGGACGAACTGAACGAGCAGACGGGTAACCTGACCCTTGACCCGCTGGAGCCAGTGACCGTTGACCCCCTGCAGTTCGACTACTCGGGTCAGATGGGCCCAAATATGGAGAGTCCCGGAAACTTTGTGGCGTACGACCAGCAACAGGTACCACTCTACTGCGGAATTTGGCGCTCGCTTTTTTCTTGCATCTAAAAATCGGTTACTGTATTAGAATACAGGGTGTGAAATGAAGAAATCATATTTGGTTATTGGCAGCTAGTTTCTAAATTTTTTTTTTCTAATGTTTAAAGTGTTTTAGCTAGTGTGTTATACAGGCTGTACCAATACAGATACAGATTTGAATACACTCTTTCCTCTAATGTTGAAATGTTTCAAATGAAAATTACAGAAAAACGTGAAATATTTCCATTTTTTTTATTCATCACCCTGTAGTTTGCCAATTTTTTTGGTGCAAGAAAAATAAACTCCTGCATGCATTTTTTTTCCCCTACTCTAACTTGCACCCATAGTCCACCTATACCTATATAATACTGCACTTGCTTTCTCTATATCTACTGCATGATTCTGGGTAGAATTAGTAACACTGGTCAATGTGAAGTCAAAACGTAGCAGAAAAATTGGACCTTTAAGCATCAAATATTTTGAATATTATATATTCCATATATTCTACTTTATTGCAAACTCTCTTGCCTAAGCACAAAGCTGTAATAACAGTTATAATAATCATAATAAAATTGAAATTTGCAACTATTCATGTTTGTAAATGACCAGTGTTGCTAGTTTTCCTGATATCACCCTGCACCCCTCTGACTATAATGGGCCGTCCCGCCCCCCTCCCCACTAACCGGTGTGCCCTGTGCTGTGTGACCTTGACTTTACTAAATGAAGGTGACATTCTTGAATGACAGCAGCTGTTCCGCCAGCAGCCGCTGACGATCCAGCAGCTGACGGCAGCGCAGCAGCAGCAGTACGCCCTGGCAGCAGCTCAGCAACAACAGCAGCTAGGTATGTCATACGTTTTTTTTTAATGTTTGCAACAAGAAACAGTAATTAAATTATTAAGTACAAGAGTTATTAACCAAGGATTGAGGTGTTTAAAAACTTGTTTTTCCTAGAACTAGAACTCTTTTTTTCTAGAGCTGTAGAGTGGAACTCATTGCCACCAAATACAGTAGGGGCAACCATTAGATAGCTTTGAACAATGTTAAGAGTTAGATGTTCAAGGGTTAGGTGTAACAGTTGTTTGGCGTGCCGCGTGCCCGTGAAGCTGGTGTGTTACGCCGATGTGTATACAGATACAGAAGGAAAACATACTGTATTTCCTCTGTTGCACATTTGAGTTTGTATTTTTAGGGAGGAACAGGAAATAGAATAAGAGAATTGGAAACGACATGTTAAAGTTTGTATTGCTTGTTTGGTTATTTTCGTTTTTCTTTTTTGTTGTCCAGGGCTCCCGACAGTGTTTGCCCCGAACCCCTACATCATCAGTGCAGCTCCTGTACAGGACCCTTATGCAGCAGGGCTGGCTGCTGCAACACTCGCAGGTACGTAATACCTCTAACTGCAACCTCTGCTACTGCAACCTCTTCTAGATGGTAAAAGACACCAGGAGTTTGGATTAGTCAGATGTTTTTCAGATGAAATATTTCAAAACAGCTACAGTGATAGGGCGAGATGTCTCAATGATTTAATCATGGGTCTGATGACCTGACTGCTAGTGAGGATATCTATCCTTATGAGAGACATACAGTAACATGTTTTCATCAACATCTAGAGAAAAAAGTCACATAATTGATCGTGTGATATCAGATTTTTTTTAGATTATTTCATATACCAGTTCATGTGTGTATTTAGTTGAGGTTTTTTTTCACAAAGGTACTGCCACGAACCAGTGTTTTCTTTGTCCACCTCTGAACAAGTTTTTAAAAAATGTTAATGAAAGCCCATTGTCATCTACCAAGCCTTTAACTGTTGTATGAAACTTTGTGCACGTGATAATCATAGTCATGTTCATTTCAAACCCTTTTGAACCCCAGGAGCGCCTGCAGTGGTCCCTCCCCAGTATGCAGCGTACAACCTGCACCCGTGGGGCGTGTACCCTGCCACTGCAGCCACCTCCGGACTCATCCAACAACAACAGCAGGCACAGCAGCAACAGCAGGCTGCAGGACAACAGCCCGGACAGCCCATCAACCCACAGATGGTGAGCTTCAACTTCATTCATCACCTTATTAGCAGCACCACCACGGACAGGCTGTGTGCAGCATACAGAATTAAAAGCAGATTATATTAACTTCAGGGTTTTTCTGAACAGGGGGATAAGGGCACAGCTCCCTCATGCAATCAGCGAGCTCCCTCTTATAAGTTATAAATTTCCAATTTGTCAATCGCATGAAACCTCAAACCACATCGTCAAAAGCATCTGATTAATGGAAATTTGCTCCCTCATACTTAACTTTTCTAGGAAAACTCCCTGAACTTATAAAGAATAACTGAACTCACTCACTCACTCACTGTCTGGTTTATCGTCTGTTGTTCCCTGTCTTCCGAGGGTTAGACGTGCTTGCACAATACATCTGGGGCTTGATGGCAGCACGCCACTTGTCTCTGTCCTGTGGGTTGATTTTATCTAAGTTCAGGTGGTGGAGGTCCTCCCGTACGTTGTCGTACCATTTCCTTCTAGGGTGGCCACGGGGGTTTAGTATAACATACAAACAGTACTGAATATACTGAAATGGTAAGTCAAAAACAAAGCATAATACTTAGTGGATAGCGATTTCCATATGAGAGTACATCCTGGCTCTTTCATTGTTGTATAAGGGACATATAAGTAAGAAATGTTTGCCTGTTTCAGGTGCGTGGGAACCAGGGGCGACCTATGACCCCTCAGCAGCAGGGTCAAGAGGCCATGACCCCGCAGCAGCAGCAACAGGCCCTGCAGCAGGCTCTGCCTGGTGAGACATGCTGATTGGTTGATTTTTTAAATCTGACTCTCTGATTGGCTGATTTTTAAATTGAATTTACCTCTGAGGCAGCTGATTGGTTGATACTTTTAATTTTACTCATGAGGCTCCCTGATTGGTTAATTTTGAAAACTTCTGCCTAGTGAGGGTCCCTGATTGGTTGATTTATTTAATATTTTTACAGTACTGAAATCTCTCTCTCATTCTCTAATCACTTGTTGCTAACACTAACACATGCACAATCTGCTAATAAACCCTGTAATGGGGCTCAAAAGTATGAAAGCAGGAGAGTTAAGGTAAAAGAAAATATTAGCAGAGGCATTGTATCTCAATTGAATTGCCTAGCAGAAATTCCTTTGCAACTGCAGATACAAATGATACAATGCAAAATCTACCATTTGGCAACCAAATCTACCACAGAAGAAGACTATTTCCAGGAGAATTTGACCATTTCAGTGTAGAAATTACAACCTCCTAAAACTAACCCATCATTTCTCTCCCCCAGCCACCCACCCGGGCGTGTCCCCCGGCCTGCTGGGAGCTGGTTACCAGGTCCTGGCGCCGGCTGCGTACTACGACCAGTCAGGACAGCTGGTCATGGGCAGCGCCCGCGCCGTGGGGGCTCCGGTACGCCTGGTGCCGCCAGGCCCTCTCCTGCTTAACACTGCACAGCCAGGTGAGTCTGAGTAGCAACATGTACATGTTTGTACCAGGCTTTAGAAGTGCCCGGAAAGTGTAGAAATTGGCCACCAAATAAACAGATAACATGCCAGGGGAGTTAGTCTAGTCTGTGCCAGGCTTCAGAAATGGACGGAAAGTGTAGAAATTAGCCACTAAATAGACAGATTCAACATTTACTAGCTCCTATCAGGCTTCTTTAGAAGTGGCCGGAAAGAGTAGAAATTGACCATCAAATAAACAGATAATATACCAGGAAGGTTGTAAGAGAGAATGTTAGACGTTGAATGTGGGGGCTCCTGTACGCCTGGTAATGCCTGGACCGCTCCTGCTCAACACTGCACAGCCGGGTGAGTAAGGTTTTACATGTACATGTTTGTACCAGGCTTCAGAAGTGGCTGGAAAGTGTAGAAATTGGCCAAATAGAGAGTCAAGTTCGAGTAGCCTCTACCAGGCTTTGGGAAGTAGCTGGAAAGTGTAGAAATTGGCCAGACAGACAGATAACATGCCTGGGGAGTTGGTCCACAGGAGAGTACACTTGCTGCTAAGCTTGGTAGAGGCTAGAGTTCAACCTCCAAGCTTGGGCTTTCTTCAACCATCTGGACCAAAATATGAGCACCTTGGAGTTGATTCAGAACTCCAGCTCAACCTTCAAACACATGTAAGGGTGGATTGCTGTCCGTATACCTTTTAATCTTTTCACTTCAAAATGATGTAAAAGATTGTTGAAGAACTTGGACAGAGTAGGTCCCAGCATGTGGGTGGGAAGATTGGCAGGCGGAATAACTGGTCGGTGAAAGGTTTATAAAAATCTGCCAGTAGCCAGCAAGAATTAGAAGTTGACATGAGGGAATTCAGGAAGCTAAGAATCATATACTTTGCAGGAAGTCTGAAATCTGTTATGTTCATTCTGAATTTGAAAGAGAAGAATATGACGTTCTATGTGAATATATTTTGGCTAAAATTCATGTTATCTTGTCCTAAGGTGCGGCGAACGGTCTGGGTGCCGCTAACGGCCTCCGCCTCCTGGGTACCCAGCAACAACAACAGCAGCAGCAGGCACAACAACAACAACAACAGGCCCAACAACAGCAACAACAACAGAGTCAGCAGCCTGCCAACACTCTCTACAACGGCACCCCCGCTACCCAGCAGAACACCGGCTTCAACCCGATGAACTCTGGCCTGGGGTTCAGTAACGGAGGCATGGGACCTATCGGGTCTAGTGTGGGGACAATAGGGTCAGGCAGCTTCTCAGGTGAGAGATTATTGCTTTTTTACAACTTCTACCTCAATAACGGCAGTAAAACCTTTGTCAGCCGAAATGTCAGCTTTTTTCAAAAGCACTTGTTTGTTTTAGATCTCTGTTAGTGTTAAGTATTATGGTTTAATCCTATGAACTCTGGGCTGGGGTTCAGTAATGGTGGCATGGGACCTATTGGGTCTAGTGTTGGGACAATAGGGTCGGGCAGCTTCTCAGGTAAGAGCTTGTTTGTTTGTTTGTTTGTTTTAGATCTCTGTTAGTGTTAAGTATTATGTAGAACACCGGCTTCAATCCCATGAACTCAGGCCTGGGGTTCAGTAATAGTGGCATGGGTCCTATCGGGTCTAGTGTGGGGACAATAGGGTCAGGCAGCTTCTCAGGTAAACGTTTGTTTGTTTTGTTTTTTGGATCTCCGTTAGCATTAAGTATTATGAAGCAAGTTGAAAATGTTCTTTCCAGTACGAGAATTTGGAGTAACCCAATTTTTAGACTGGACAATTTCGGGTTTTGTCAAGGAATGAAGAAATTGGAAATTACAGTCTAAACTTGCTTCATAATGACTTCTACCAACACGGATGAACTTTCAAGATAAGATTGGTGTTAAGTGTTTCAAATCTATTACATGTTTTTAAATTTTTTATATCATTCTTGCACGTTATCTGAGGAGAAAACAAAGCTGCTAATTGTATGAACCTTTGTGATTGGTCCCAGACAAGAAAGGAATTTAAATTTCCCACTTCTCTGCCAATAGGAAGCCTGCTCTCTCCCGGGATCGGCAGCAACAACAGCAGTTCCTCCCAGCGGCGTGACTCCCTGACAGGGAGCATCGACTACAAACGTCAGAGTGTGCCCCCCATGGGGAGCCTCGGCTGGGGTCTGGGAGGGGTTTCGCCGTCCCCTGGGCCGGTGGGCATGCCCCTGCCCAGTCAGAGCGGACACTCGCTCACCCCGCCCCCATCCCTGTCTGGTTCTTCCACCAGCATCAACCTGGGAGGGTATGACCCGTACAGCACTTCTCCCAATGGTAGGTTTCTCTTGTGCTGATGGTGTATTTGCTTTGTTTGATATTAAAGGCATCCAGTGTAGTTATAGGGTACCACCCAGAAAATAAAGGACTCATCTTGGAGCTTGTTTCTGCAGTTTCGAATACTCAAAGTATGAAGTACTGATTGAAATGTGCTAATGTGAAGCAGTGTGTGTCATATATCATAAAGATAATGCCTTGTATATATTCAGGATATTTCAATTTTTCCTCCTCTGAAATTGCATTGGATGCCTTTAACAGCCATCTGTTGTGCAAGTTGATTTGGTGTACAAAAATTATGATGGACTTGTATTACCTGCTGTATGTTATGATAGATATGTTTGTGTTGGGAAAGGTGTGCACGCTTTAAATCAGAAGATATTGAACTATCAATTAATGATATTGTTTATTTTGAATCTAACAAAAGATAAACATTTAAAGCATGAATATGTAAGGGTTTGTGAATTTTTGTATTGACTTCAACATGCAGACTTCAACATTTTTAGTGTTTGGATTGTAAAAACATTTGTTACATCCTAAATTTGTTAACTTTTGTGTGTTCTACCTTGAACACTATTAAAATTATGCTCTTGTTTGTGGTGTATATCTAACATTGTTTGGTGTTTGTTGGTGTTGTGTGAGTTTGAGACTAACCGATACTAAACCCCGCCGTCACCCCCGGTCTGACACAGACTACACCATCCCAGGTGCGCTGTCGACCGGCGGGCGCGTCGTCTCGGCCGCGCCCGGGGCAGAGGCACGGTACAGGAACACCTCCTCCGCATCCAACGGACTGTTCGGCTCCGGGAGCTCGCTCTTCCCTACACGCAGCATGACGTCGAGATACAGGTGGGCTGGGATAGGTTTTATATGTATTACTGATAGCTTTATCGTCACAAAGAAACGAGAAGAAGCTGAACCTACGTATTAGAGTTGTTCTAGAGCTAATGTAGTTAGATTAGTATATAGTTCTGTATGTACTACAAACATCTATATACCTTTTCATCTGTTCACGTATGTACAATAAAGGTTATCTGATAATTAAAAGTTGTAACATTGGCATCAGTAGTGTAGTTAGTCCAAATCTAAATGCAATCATATAGTTATGGTATAAAATTTTAATGCTTTTTCCACCCTCTCTGTTCTGTGCAGGACAAACTCTGAGCAGGGACCCCCATGGAACAGGTGGGTTCTTATCTTGTTTAATCATTACGTTAAGTTCAACCTCTACATGTAACTAAGTGGCAACTAGTCTTCCAGGAGAGAAAAGAAGTACATAAAAGACATAGGATTACATCTTAACTTTGTATGCATACACCGAATCTCATAAAGTTTAATAGCCCTTGTTTAGCCTCTCAGTTGGTCACAATTTTGCAGTTCAAATTCCTCTCCTGTAGTTTTTCTTGCTGTTTACAAGAGTGTTTTTGAGTGTGCTATCAGAAGTCTTCTTGGTTAGTTTCATTATGTTTACAAGAATTGTTTTCGTGATTTTCAGGAGTCCTCTGGACAAGGCCCCGTCCGGTCGCAGCCGGCTGCTGGAAGACTTCCGTAACAACCGCTTCCCGAATCTGCAGCTGCGCGACCTGGCCAATCACATCGTCGAGTTCTCACAGGACCAGCACGGCTCCAGGTACGCTACGCTGCGCATGTGTGGTCACAGTTTCCCTTGTACAGCCTGTACTGGGAGCATGTTGGCAGAATGTACTGCGCCTGCGCAAAACCTTTATTGTGTTGTGCATAGCGCTTAAGCACAATGTCTTGTGTAAGATTGTATTTAAGGATGACATT
The DNA here is from genome assembly GCF_001625305.1 of Branchiostoma belcheri. Classification (NCBI taxonomy): domain Eukaryota; kingdom Metazoa; phylum Chordata; class Leptocardii; order Amphioxiformes; family Branchiostomatidae; genus Branchiostoma; species Branchiostoma belcheri. Next base: position 1,073,895 of record NW_017803898.1, on the reverse strand, counting down.
TGGTCTTAAGATTTCAAGCATTGTATTGGAAAAGATTGAAAATTGTCTGAAGCACACAACCAAATGAAAAAAAGGGTTTTTCTCAGGCACAGTATGTTCTTGTGAACATGCTTGTTCTGCAAGGGTATCTTGTAGTGCATATTGTACTTGGATGTAGACAAGTTGAACATCAAGGTAAATATAAAGAGTCAGGAGTTGAATAGCCCAGAATGCACCCCATTGGCAAGAAGGCATGTTGTGAGCAGAACAGCGGTAAGCATAACAATGATTTGGAGGTATTCCTTTTTATTGTTGCAAAGTTGTTACTTAATGAAGAACGTTGCTGCAAGATGGGTTGTGAGCATGAATTTGCAATTTAAATTCAGTCAAAAATGGACTTGTACTTTGAAAAGACATCAGAGGGCATGAAAGGTGCAAAATGGTACAGCATGCTACAGCCCATAATAGTCTGCTACAACCCATGATAGTCTGCAACAGCCCATAATAGTCTCCCCACCACTGCTGGCCTTTGAACCAGAGGGCAACGGAACACAGCTCACCCAAAATTTTCGGAGAAACAAATTTTATCGCCACTTTTCGTCTTTCATGGTGCAATCTCATTTATTTATCGCACCGAAAGGAAAAAAGTCGCTTAAAATTTAATTTTTTCGTGGAAGTGGTTGAATGAAAAGTTCCCTTGTGTCTCTGGAGAGAAGGAGGTGGATGAAAGATGTTGATGTTCCGTTGCCCTCCCACCCCCTACAGATCAAGCTTGCAGCTGAGGGACCTGGCCAATCACGTGGTGGAGTTCTCACAGGACCAGCACGGATCAAGGTAAGAGCCGGACACCTGGAAAGAGAAAGAGAGAGATTCCCTTTTCAGTATTGTCATTTCATTCATGTTTTCCTGAACTGTATGTGCTTTAGAGGCAAAGAATGAGACAACCCTGTTCAAGAGATTTCAGTCGATGGAAGGAACACTTTTTTTCTGCATACATTGAAAATTACCTGGACCAGACAAATTTTATCTATCCTAGGAGCCATCCTATATCTATGCCAGGGCCCCTGCATACAAGTAGGATGGCACCCAGGCTAAGTTTTACCTGTTTCACCAAGACTTTAGGAAGTATAGACTTTTTATACTTGAGGTTGGTAGCAGTCAGAACACAACAAAATCCAAATACAGTACACCTATATAAACACTTATAGCTGGAGTGTCCCCTTTGTCCATTTCTTTCATGATTTCTTGAAATGTATGGACTTATGGGCAGAGAATGAAAACACAGGCCACTCTCAATTTTGAAGAAATGTAGAATATCTGTTTGGATTTAAAAGTCAGGAACAGAAATACTGGTATGCCTTAAATTTTACATGTTAGCTTGATATTTCAGGTATAATAAAACATTTTCACTTTGCACCCAGTAAAAGTAAAGTTTTAAATTTTTCGTCCTGTTATGTTCCCTCGCAGGTTCATCCAGCAGAAGTTGGAGCGCGCCACGCCTGCGGAGAAGCAGATGGTGTTTAACGAGATCCTGAGCGCCGCGTACCAGCTCATGACCGACGTCTTCGGCAACTACGTCATCCAGAAGTTCTTCGAGTTCGGAACCCCGGAGCAGAAGAACGCGCTGGCACAGAAGATCCGTGGACACGTGCTGCCGCTGGCGCTACAGATGTACGGCTGCCGGGTTATACAGAAGGCTCTGGAGTGTATCCCACCTGATCTAAAGGTATTAAGCTATAAGTTGTTTAGACAAGGATGATATCTTCTCAACATTAAAAAGGGCCTTTTGATCTTTAAACCTGTACAATAGAACTGTTAGAAAATTATTAAAAATGCTAATGACAGAAGGCTCTGGAGTGTATCCCACCTGATCTAAAGGTATTAACATGTTTTGTTTAGACATGGATGTTTTTAAGTCTTGTTTTATATAGAAATAGTCAGCTAGCATAGAGAAGACTCAGATATAATACTGTGCAAATATAAGCTCAACAGTTCAGGGTTCACATATAGAAATTAGTAGACATTCTTTAAAAAATTCAAGTGATGCTGCTATGATTATTATTTGCTGTTGCATGAGAGTAGTGAACTGAACATCATTGCTGATAAACAGCATCTGAGCAGCTTCAAATTAACCCAGAAGTCAAAACAAACACACACTGAATCAGTGTGGTCTAATGTGTAAAGGTATCACAGAATGGAATAGATAATTTGAAAGACGGAAAAAGGTCTGATATTGTTTTGAAGTGCAAGGGAAAAACGTATGATCCTGCCTAAGATTCGAACCCAGAACCTTTTAGACACAACCATAAGGACATCTTTAGACGGGATTTGAACCCAGATCCTTGTTGCCAGCTATCCTAACCCATGTTTAGTTCTCCTTAGCCTGGGTACCATCCTACTTGTATACCGGGGCTCCCACACTCGCTTCCCTAAGAAGTAGTCTGGAAATGGTTAGATCTGAACAGTCTGGCTCGGTCAGATTTTGCCCGAGTGTGCTGATTGGTCCCTCCTGTCTTGTTCATTAGCCTAACGTCCTTCTCAGTATGTGGTGATGCTTATCTCCTGCCTGCTCAGCAGGTATCACTGACCAAGGAAGGAGTTGTTTATTTATCTTGGATGGAGTGTAGTAGCCATTGAGAGACACTGTTGTCATGATTTTGCTAACATTTGAAGTAACAGAGCCACAAAGAACATCTTGCTTAAAGAAAACTACAAGAAATTGTTGTACTCAAGGTAAATTTGTGGCTGTACTTGTCATACATAAGCAGCAACTTTTTTGCCCTTACCAAAACAGCACATGGCCATGTGGACTTTGTACTGATGGGTCATCTACTAGTGGAAGAGGCTCCGCCCAGCCCTCCCCATGTGGCCTACCTCATTATGTGATATCATCACCAAGCCAAATAGATACAAGCGTTTCCAGACTACTTCTTAGGGAAGCGAGTGTGGGAGCCCCGGCATACAAGTAGGATGGTACCCAGGCTAAGTTCTCCTACCAGGGAGGATTAGAACCCCAAACCTTTGTTACCAGCTCTCCTAACCCATGTTTAGTTCTCCTACCAGGGAGGATTAGAACCCCAAACCTTTGTTCCCAGCTATCCTAACCCATGTTTAGTTCTCCTACCAGGTGGAGCTGGTGAAAGAACTGGACGGCCACGTCCTGAAATGTGTGAAGGACCAGAACGGGAACCACGTGGTGCAGAAGTGCATCGAGTGTGTCGACCCCTCCGAGCTGCAGTTCATCATAGACGCCTTCCGCGGACAGGTACGCAGTTTATTTTTTTGATACAAATTTATACTGCAACTAGAATTAATAGGTATTATGAAGAAATTACTAGGTTTTATGAAGAAATTACTAGGTTTTGTGAAGAAAATTCTTGGTTTTGTGAAGAAATTACTAGGTTTTATGAAGAACATGGTGCTAATTTTATATGACGCAAAGCACCAACAGTAAAAAAAAATCTTTTTTTCTTTCACATCATCTTGTTTTGCTCTTTCTCTTCTTCTCAATGACTTGGACCAGACATCTGTCACCATGGTAACTGCTTCTGTAGCAGACACCCTGTTTGAGGGGCTGGTCACATTAAATTTATTATGAATGTGTTTAAGTAAGACTAAACAGAGCAGAAGTTTTTTTTTTAGGCTAGAACATGTGAAGGTAACATCATGCATTTCTGTGCAAATGCTACTTTTCTCTTATATTTCTAACAACTACTTGTTTCCCAAGGTGTTTGCACTTTTCTAGTATATTTCTAACAATTGTTTGTTCCTTTAGGTGTTTGCACTGTCGACCCATCCGTACGGCTGCCGTGTGATCCAGCGAATCCTGGAACACTGCACGGTGGAGCAGACCATCCCCATACTGGAGGAACTACATGAGAACACTGAGAGGCTTGTACAGGTGAGATTACAGACTAACTCACTCGCACACACATTCACACACACACTCTCACTCACACTTACACTCACTCACTCACTATCCTGGAGGAACTACATGAGAACACTGAGAGACTTGTACAGGTAAAACTTAACACCTGGAAAATCTTAATGTAGGATATTTCAAGGACTGCAAAACAGTATGCAAAATCTCTGGTTACTTTAGATTTAAAAACAGAATAGAAATGCAGCTAAGAATCAAAGAGTGTTCACAAGAAAACTGTTACTCAAGCTGGGTGGATTTTGAAAACTGTCAGACATTTCAAGTAGCATCCACTACCTTTCATCAGTGACTGTGAACAGTGGATGCTACTTAAAATGTCTGACAGTTCTCAAAAACTGTCCAATTGCTTGAGTAACTGTTTTCTTGTGTATCTTATTACCTGGATGTCTAACCTTCGTCAGCATATCAAAGAAAGTTTATTAAGGATTGTTTCTGTTGTTTCCAGGACCAGTATGGTAACTACGTGATCCAACATGTTCTGGAGCACGGGCGCCCCGAGGACAAGAGTAAGATCGTGAACGAACTGAGGGGGAAAGTTCTGGCCCTGTCCCAGCACAAGTTTGCCAGGTGAGTTGTAGTCAAGCTTTAACATTCAGGACTTCATAGAGTTAGATAGAAACTGTTTTAACCAGTGAGAAGCAAACACCAACAAGTGGACATTCTGAACACTGTTTAAAGGGATGTAAAGCTACTGTGTTACAGTGAAGAGGGGTTATACCAGCCATAGACCATACAGGATACAGAGAGACCTAATTTGCTATACAGGAACTGAGGAGAGACTTCAGTGTCTTGAGTTTGCAGTTGAAACAACTGTAGTAACTTCATACAAGCTCATGTTCATTGTGTTATCCTTTACCACAAAAACTGCTAACATAAATCCATAGCTATGATTTCACCAGCTAGAATACTTCAGTGCAGTTCTACTCTATACGTTAGTCTGTGGTCGAAATACTTTTTCAGTGTCTTGTGCAATATTGCAGAATGTCAAAATTTTATCTTAACATTTGGGCAAAACTGCAGCTACAGTATATCCATGGAGGCTGACACCATTGAGCCAATAGCCTGATTTTTCAGTTTGAAAAACTGCAGGTTGCTTAAATTGTCTGTAGAATGCAGGCTGCATGTGGGTATTTCTGACACTGTTATTCCTGACTCGTTTGTGTTCTCTGTGTAGTAACGTGGTGGAGAAGTGCGTGTCCCACTCGTCCCGTGCAGAGCGCGCCATGCTGATCGACGAGGTCTGCTCCTACAACGATGGGCCACACAGTGCCTTATACACCATGATGAAGGTATTAAACTGTTAGAGATTTTGTATGCTATGTACTAGTATCTTAATGATTGCTTCTGCATGTTTCTCTCTCTCCCTCTCTGCCTCTCTCTCCCTCTCTCTCCCTCTCTCCTTCTCCCTCTCTCCCTCCCTCCCTCTCTCCCTCTCTCTCTCTCCCTCCCCTCTCTCTCTCCCTCCCTCTCTGACATTTTCAAGCGTGCTAGGCTGACCGACTTTTGTTTGTTGTTTTTAGGACCAGTTTGCATACTACGTGGTACAGAAGATGATAGACGTGGCGGAGCCTCAGCAGCGTAAGATCCTGATGCACAAGATCCGGCCTCACATCGCGACCCTGCGCAAGTACACCTACGGCAAGCACATCCTGGCCAAGCTGGAGAAATATTTCATGAAGAACAGCGGAGACCTGGGCCTCATCCCTTGCCCTCCCAACGGAACCTTGTAAACAACAACATAAACAAATAAACAACACGGCCCTGAAGTCACTAAACACAACACAACAACGTTTCCAAACACCCCAAACATGTTTAGCACAAACAACATGACCGAATAATGTTGTGTGGGCGACATGGCAACAAAAGGTTTTAGTTCCAACAACTTCCATCGACTGAAATCTCTTGAGCAGGGTTGTCTCTTTCTTTGGAAAGGTTTTTCCTACATGTAGCGCTGAAGTGGAGGACGTAAAAGTTGTACTTTTAAGGTTTCTACACGGGAAACCTGGAAGAAGCTCTCGAGGTGTGCACAGAAGCACGGCTCCGTAATGTCGTTAGAAATCAGTAGTTGAGGCAGCAGAAGGTTGGATGATGCTAGTTTTTTTGACAGAACTGTCAAGTCAGTGCAGCAGCAGCAGAAACGGCAAGGAAAGCAGTTTAAACACGTCTGAATACTTAAGAAAAAAAGCGTCAGCTTTAAGGAGAGAAAGAAGCAGGGCAAGTTTTAATCTGTGTGAAACAAAACGTTCCTTTGCTACAGGATTTGCCTTCCCAGAGGGCCATGGGAACACAGGGAATTCTGGGAAAGCATATGCAGCAGACATTAAGCAGTGGTTTGTCGACTAAACCAAGTCCAAAATTCTGTTTCTTAAAAGTGAGCTTTTCTTGTGGTTTATTCTTTCTCGAGTGCTCACGTCAAACCGAAAGAAACATCTGTGCCAAAAGTTGACTGTCTCCAGCGAAACGTTAAAGAATGATTCTTTCCCGACACTTCTTTTTGTGTCCTGGTCTTCCAAAACTAAAAAAAACATGAGTGTGAACTAAAGGAGCAGTCTAGAAACAACAAGTCGATCTACCACTAGTATTGTACGGGCCGTTTGGTTAGATCACTGTGTATTGTCATGCTGCATGTGTTTTCCCAAAATCTGTTAAAAATCAAGAAACCCTGTAAGTTTTGGACCCCTTTTGGGAAAGGCATCCCTCGTGTACTTACTTACTACCGTGTTTGTACTAGTTTTGTCCCAAACTGTCGCTGTTTCTGTAGCTGTATAATTACTTGTTCTTTTTCGACTGGAAATTTTGTGTAACGTGGTCCCTGTATGCTTCCATGAATTGATCCACAGTACATATGTACATACACATTTGTAAGTGCAGTCGGATGATTTTGGTAGACAATTTTTCCTGGGTCCTGTAGTAGTGTACAGTAGTTAAAAGACGTGGCTTGTCCCTCGGTGCTACTGTTGACTCGCAACAAGAACGTTTTGGTGTTTTTTTTTTTTGTTTTTCTTTCTTTTGTAATAACCTCTTTTAGACTGAACGAGATCTACTCAGTGTACATAACGAATAATACGAACTCCTGTACCAAAATCTGTGACTACAAATTTTTTCTGGACTTGTACGTTATAATACTACTGGACAAAAAAACCTTGCGCCCGGTGTTTTTTGGGCTACTTTGGGTGTACAGTCACTCTAGAGCTGGCGTTGTATAGCGAGGTATGTATATTTGAATTCGCCACGTGTACATGTTCGTACGTTTTTTCTGGACAGGCCAGCTTTCCTCTTTGCGGGGAAAATATACATAAAATCTACGATGCTTCCAATCACTCCAGGCTGAACTATTGTACATGTATTTATGGGCCATTTTCCGAAAACTGGATGTTGGTTATAAAAAGAAAAATAACGCTCCGCTTTTGTGCGTGGACAGGACCAGAAAACGTGGGTTTGATTCCCAAACGTTGTCTTGCATGCCTTGATGTGCATTTTACCTCCTCGTGGTGTTTGTGAAGATGTCTTTTTGGGGTTTATATTCGGAGTTTAGGAGTGAGAAACTAATACCAAGTATTTGTGTGAAAACTGTTAATACTTAACATGGTAAAAATGTAGCTATAGTCATGTGTAACAATGGTTATGTACACACTTTTTTCATTTCGTGTAACTTTTATATCTACATATATACAGTCGCATTTTGTACCTGTAGATTGCTACCGCCAGATATGCCTAGGTTTATATTTTCGTGGAATGATATACATATATTATGATACATATTTTATTGTAATATCAATAGTAGTTTGTGAAGAAGGCATAGTTGATTGCAACTTTAAATTGTACATTGTACATTTGTAAATGTGATGCTAGGCAATGAGTTTTATTCGCCCCCCACCCCCTTTTTTGCCCATGTACAAACCAGTGAACAAACGTACAGACACATGCACATAGTTTGTCAAAAGTGTACATTAATTTTGCCTGTATGATGAATAGATTGGGTCTTTGTACTAAAGGAGGATAGCAAATTTCATACTCAACAAAAAAAACAGAATAGCTTCTTGCCTTGTATGTTGATACTTGCACCATCGTTGAAAAAAAAATGGAAGTCAAATTTGAAAATCCACCTTAATAATTGCACGGTATAACTTGATATTTAACTTGTTAATATTGTGATTACTGCTACTAACTGTAGTTGAATGTTTTGTACTTTGGTAAACGTGACTAAAAAATCATGTATAATGAAATAGAGTGTAGAAATGGGTTAGAAAGTTGGCAATGTTACTGTTGTTGGTATTGCTTGCCTTCCTGGCAACGATAGTGACAATATTCGGTACATTGAAAACTTGAATCTTGGGTACCTAGGCCTTTTACTGTAAAAGCCAAATTTTGATGAGTTTTAAAGCTGAGGAAAAAAAAACTTAAAACGTCGAATAATAACGGAAACTAGCGATTGATTTCTAAGTGTGGTACGTAGATGACAAAGAAGGTTAAATTAGGTTTTCGTTTAGCTAAAGTTTTCATTGCTATTTTTTTTCTTTTCCAAAAAAACGACTGAACAATCGGAAGATTAAGAAATTGCTTTGGTGTAATAATACCCTCCGACAAGTATATAAAGGGTAGTTGTTTTGGCTTGTTTTTTTGACATTATTTTAGGCCCTAGGTACGTTTGATAAAGGTTCTGAGGGAATAGTAGGGATGTAGCATTTTGTATGGTAGTGTTAGTATGTGCAGTATATACATATAATGTGGGCCTGATCTGTACATGCTGTATATGGATAAAATACAACTAGAGCCCCAAGGACCTGTATGTGTATCAATTAAAAAATCATTGGTGTTTTGCAAACTATCAACCAGTGTGTCTGTTTCCTTTCTGGTATCAAGTAGTAGTTGATTGGATTGTGCATGTTTGCTGAAGTTGAATACTATTGCAGGGTGTGGGAGTATTGTTTTGGGTGGATTTGCGTGTATGTGGACAGAGTAGGTTGATAGCACATGGGTGGGAAAGATTGGCTGGCAGAATGATGGGTGGAAAGGTCAGACATGGAAATGGGCCAGGTGCCAGCAAGAATTAGTGGTCGACATTGGGGGGAATTCAGGAGGCCGAGGTTTGCATTTGTAACTCTCCAACATTGCAGTTTCTATTCTACAAAGCCATTCAACATTTTGGATTCTCCAGGTCTTCAAATTATAAGATTATTTGGTAGTTGGAACCATGTAATTTAAAAAAATGCTTTACATAGTGTGATAGTTGTATGCATGTAGAATATAGAGTTTTAATTCTACAATCTGAGAATGAATAAAAGAAGGTAAGAATTAATCTCCAAGCAGATCTTTTGGTGGGGGAAATGGATACAGAGTGGCCAATTTGACACTGTCTTACCCCCACCAAAAGATCTGCTTGGGGATTAGGTAAGAATGACCAAGTAATGTTATAACTAAAAAGAGAAATTGGGCATAGATGGTGCAAAAGTTTGAGACAGAGCAAAAGATATTGATGGTTAGAAATGTAAAGTAGAAAAACTAGTAATTAAAGAAAAAAAGGCAAAAATTCAATGCTGCGTTGGCCGGGAATCGAACCCGGATCTACTGCTTGGAAGGCAACAATGCTGACCATTACACCACCAACGCTCGCTTGGAATCCAGGGTAAATTTTAAGGCTATGACCCTTACCTTAATTACGTGACGTCACGTTGCGAGGTGACGCAGTATTTGTATGTAAAGTTTGAGTCAAGTTCTAGTAAAAAGACGAGTTTTGTGGATAGATAATTATGCTTATTTGACTTTGAGACGTTTTTTGGTTGATGAAAAAATTTGGGTCGGCGGAAAGAAGGGAAATTTGGTGCTGATGACGTCAGCGAGGTCAGGCCAGCGTCACGTGACGTGGGAGCGGGAGCGAGGCACATGTCTGGTCCGCCATTGTTCTGTGATCCACTCCCTTCGTAACACTTCCCCTTTCCCAGGATTTTCCGACGCTCCAACGCCGCTAGCCCACCGCAGGACACTTCTTTACAGACTAGAGACTTTTTCTGTTGGGAAACTTGGAGGATTCAGGGGGATTTAGACGGCGTTTTCGTACGATGTCTGCCAGCGTCGATCAGGTATGTATGTGTCATGGCGGCCGTCGATATGGCCGTGTCCTTTTTTCTGTCTCCCTGCGTTGCCAGATAGTTTTTTCCCACGTATTTCCGCAAGAACCACTAACAGCCCGTTGTGCTCTTTCTTTCCCCTCTCAACCGACGTGCTGTCAACCACAGAGGCCCAAATCACAAGGAAATAAAGGTGAGAACTCACTTTTTTTACCGCCGTATTTTTCTGACGTCTGCGTGGTAGCTTCCTGGTAGTGACGAAAATTACGTCTGCGTTTCAGGTTTTGTTTAATCAAAATCTCCCCCTTTTTGTCTCCTCTTTAACGACAGTTGCACAGAATGGACCCGTGAATCCGAAGGAGAGTGGCAAAGGCGAGGAATTCGAGCCTTACCTTCACAACAACCAAACTGGACAGGTAGGTTTTGCCCGGTAATTCGGCGTGACCAGTGCCGGTAGCTGCCCGGGCCAACTCAGCTTTCCGGCCCGGTAAAACTATGCGGACCCTCCCGCCCAAACAACTGTTGGATTTCCATCCATAATTCATCACAAATAACCTCAGTTTTACTCAATTTTTACACATATTTACGTTCAGTTGTAAGCGGATGCCCTTATGTAGAAATTTTTATGAAAAATAGCACCTAAAACTTACCATACTTGTAACTTTTTAGACTAAACTTTACGAAAATGATCGTCAGATATTGACCCACAACTGTTGGATTCCCATTCATAATTCATAAAAAATAACCTCTTTTTTACCCAATTTTTTCCTATTTTTTTACTTTGATTATTGCACGAATACGTTTATGTAGGAAATTTGGTGAAAAATAGCACCTGAAACTTCACTTACATAACTCCAAGTTTTTACCATACTTGTAACTTTTTAGACTAAACTTTACGAAAAGAATTGACAGATTTACCCTTAAATGTTGAGCTTATTTGAAATCTTTCCAACTTATGAAATTCAAATAACCCAACCATAATTTCATGATGATGACGTTTCTGCTTTTGAGTCATCTTTGACAAAATAAAATCCCCTTGTTGTACGCGAATTTGCAAATTATTTTACAGTACTATGTCAACAAGTTGTTTTAAGCTTTAACATCCACATATTAAAATCTCATTTATGTTGTAGTTATTTTACAAACATTTTACTTTGCTATTATGACCACATTTATAAAACAAAATTGCAGAATTCACATCCCACGACTTCTAAAAGTTAGTCATAGAAAGGAAGTGGCTAACTTTGGGGAGGGGGGCACATATTTTGCCTGCAGACAACTAGTAATTACTTACATCAAATTAGTTTGAACAATACTTTTTTACTATATAGGTTACCAAAAGTTCCCAGACAATAATCAGTGAGGCATGCATACACAAACATAGTAAAATGAAATAGATTTTGTACATCCTTGATATATCATTAAATGCCATGTGTTATTTAAAATAAAAAATCTTGAATATGTGAATTTGAAAACAATGCCAGTTATAAGCAACAGCAATCCTGGTTTTCAGTTGTTGTTTTTTTTTCATGAAAGTGAGAAAGCTTATAGAAATTAAAGAAGTTAGGTACAAGTTTCAGTTCTTGAATCATCTATGCAACACAGACTAACAAAATCATAAAGCTTTACTTTCTCAAAGTTTTAGGTTATCGCTTTGTTTCATTCCCAAACAAACGATGCATCAATACATGTATCATTTACAAACAACTTGAAAGCAAGTTGGTTGATTGAACCTTGAAGTCTCAGACCAATAATTTTGCCTGATGTTTATAAACTATGAGTGCATGACTGGAGTTGCATAAACTATTATACATGCAGATTCAAATATTCCTGGCTATCACTGAGTTTAACACTCCAATATGATAAACAACACTAGTGAGATGGGTGCAAGCATTTAACAAGCACATTTTGACACAATTTTTCAGTAACCATATGGGAAAGGCCCTTTGTGGCATGAATTGTTAGGCTTACTAAGTGTTTTAAACTTCCTTTTTTGCTCCTAGAAACCCAAATTTGTGTTCCAGTTCAAGTTTTGTGAACGAAGTTCTTCTGGTTGTCGAAAAACGTCAAAACTTTCAAGGGTTACTGGCATAAATTAGTAATTTTGTCACAGACTGTCAAAGCCCGGATATGTATATATGATGTATGCATGTATGTACTGTTAATTTTGCAACAGCGGCGTCATTTAAATATGTGGCTGACATTTTGAAACTCAACACATACATATGCAGAAAGGTTATATAACTTGTAACAAGGTAAAATATTCAGCATTGAACACTATTATCAGTACAAGAAAGTCATCAACATACTGTGACGTTTTGCCTATTTTTCATGCCTAATACGTTCCTAATCAAATTATTCTGTACTTAAAAGTCCACTCACATCTGGAATCAGGCTGTTTGAATGAGCAAGCTGTGAAAAATGGTGAGATTGAAGTGATATGAACGTTAGGGGCCAACGACTGTAAATTCATTTACTTACGTGGGGGTTATATTTTACAGTGAGGTAGAAAAGGACATTTTTACGATGTTTTAAATTTGCAGGTGAAACAATTCTATAGTAAGTACACTGAAATGATACATTTAAAAGTATAAACATGTTTGGTGTGTCATGAAATGATGAATTTACAGTGTAGAGGCCACTGAAAAAGTTTTAAGACTTCAGAGTATTCTGGCTAGAATAAGTCTGAATTGATCAATATAATTGCGCCCAATCTAAAAGGTAAATACTTGTACCTGGTATTGCGATGACGTGTCCCAAAGAATGTGCGATCGACTGGACTTTGGCCCTGTATATACCCGTGTTTACAAAACACAAGATAACGGCAACACCTGCCACACCTTGCCTTTGGTACGGTCCAAAGTCTGGCCTTTTGTACCTGATAATATGAGAGCTCAGTGCAAAAATGTCGGCCAAAGTCTGGGGTCTTCCTAGAAATGCAGGGAGATTTTAGAACGTTTTGTATGCAGCAAAGTAGTGCAGGACTTGAAAAGAAACTGGGATGGCATGCTCTGTTGCTTTTTTTCCTAGGGATTTTATGTCAATGTCTAATTTTTTTAACTCTCCCAAAACGCAGAAACCTTGGATTAAAACACTTTACAGGGTCTAATCAATTTAGGACTATATGACAATATGAACAGGACTATATGAACCGAAATCTTTTACATGAGCATATGAGATACATGAAGTACAGTAGGTTTTTTTGTATGACAAATCCAATACCATGAACTAAACTTGAGCTTCACAACATAAAATTTCAGGTATTGTTACATAATCTGGTAACTGCTTGAACTAAGTTGAATAGAAATTCACCGTGACTTGCATACTAGCTTCTCCATATTACAAGTTTACTATAATCTATCTTTTTTTAGGAGTGAGATGTTGAAATTAATAGGTGCGAGGATGGTATTTTAACACCTGGGTGGATGATTATGTATGCAGTTTGATAGGAAAGTACTCAGAGTTATTAGTGCACCAGACGGCGCACTGTCATTAGAAAGTTTCTATAAGTATAACATGAGAGAAGTTCTTAATTATATTGAAGAGGCCAGTGTTGGGAAGGGGGGTTCTATATATTTTTACATATAATAGAAGCTTCTTCTTTTTTTAATAGAAAAAGGTACACATATTTACTTGAATGGAATAAAATGGAGGAATATGTTTCTACCATTTTTAAAATCTATCTTTTTTTAAATAAGTTTTTGAATTATTTTTTATACAAAGTATGACATTCAGAATGAACATCTGAATTATGTATAGTTTTAATCTTATTATGTGTTCTCTTTTATGTGAAATTGTTATGAAATAAAACAGTTTGGGATTAAAAAAAAATCCCCCTGGGCCCCCCTGCACTATGATGCTGAGTGAAACCTCCTTTGGTGTAATACAGTCTGGAGTATGGCACAAGAACACTCACAGCTCATACTACAGCTGATCCTCTCACATCAAGCTATCTCTAGGACTCTTCTTGTATCCTGTGTGTAATAATATACAGAACAGGGTGGCAAGTAGCCTCCGTAGCAGGCTTATAGAACTGAAGGTTTTGGTGGTCTTCGGCTGTTTTCTGATTAGCTCAGTTCTAAAAACGGAGGTAATTCAACCAGGCTGGCTATGTTGTCTACATGCAATCAGAAAATAGCACAAAAAAAGCTCCCGAAGACCCCGAAACCCCCCAGTTGTTGGCATGCTATGGAGGCTAGTGGCAAGGTGGTCTTTGTGGGTAGCATAAATGACTTGAGAATCTAAAGGTTTGGGGTTCAAATCCCTGACAGGCCCCAGTGTTTTGCCCTTGGGGGATTTTTTTTCTGTGCACCTAAAATTTTTGGGTTAGGGCACCAGTGCTCATGTTCGGAAAATAGATTTCAGGCCCTGTATCAGTGTATGTGTGTTTTGCAATGTATTGTGGGAGCCCATGTTCAGTGTTTTGTCAGCTTTATTGTCAAAACACACCTGGATGGCAAGAAGTACTCTGTCCTTTCTAGTTGCTAGGCAACTAGTGACCTTTCAGGACTGTTCCAAAAAGTGGTCAAGGGGAGGGGGATACAAAGCTGGGAAAGAGATGACAGTTTTTTGTAAAATCTAGGTACACGTCCAAAGTACTAAATGTACTTAATGAAATAAAATTACACTGAAGTACATTTATATAGACTTGTTTTGTTATGGAAAACATGAAAATTTAGGCCTTAGTGCAAATCTATTTGTCCTACTTTTTGCTCATTAGTATGCTTCATTATAGTAATTAGGAGCTATTTACTACGAGCTAGGTGCCAGTAGGGAAAATGCATTAAAGGAAATGGAGAAACTTACAATAATTAAAATCTGCAAAAAAAAAGTTTCAAAGACTTCCAGAAATTCTAAAGATTGATGAAAAATCAGCAGTTTTTAATTAAATGCTAAGAGAAAACCCTAAATGTAAACATTTTTGTAGATATGCTAGGATTTGGAGGAGAGGGGAGCACCCTTGCTTCATTGTTTGGGGAGAAACTTGACACTTAGCAGAATTCTGCAATCACTGATTTGTTGTTGCCCTTAGTGACTGTGTGTTGTTTGTGTGCAGGCCTACGCAGGATCATTGAAAAAATCAGCAACTTTTCATGAAATGCTAAGAAAAAACCCTAAATTCTAACATTTTGGGAGATGTGCTAGGATTTTGAGGAGAGGGAGCTTCATTTTTTGGGGAGAAACTTGACAGAATTCTGCATTTTGTTGTTGCCCTACCTGACTGTGTGTTGTTTGTCTTTAGGCCTACGCAGGATCCACGCCGATGGCTCACGGCACCTCGATGTCGGACCCGTACATGCCCAGCTACTACCCCTCCATGTCCTTCCCGTACCTCAGCAGTACGGAGTGGTCCACGGGAGACCCCATGTCCTTCGGCTGGCCCAACGGTGGAGACCAGCAGCACTACGGACAGGACGCCATGTTCCCGCCGACTGGGAATGCCCTGGGGAGCACGCCGCCGTACTTTAACCAGACTGGGTTCAGCTTCTTTCCCCAACCGGTTGGTGGGACGGACTGGGGCAGCTCCGGGTGGCCCCAGGGATCGGGACAGAACCAAAGTGCCAGCGGGGGTGGCAGCCAGGCCCAGACTGCGTATGACTATTACCAACCCCCCGTGTCCGAGTTACAATGGACCCAACCCCTACCAGAGTAACGGACCAACGGACGTACCAACTAACAAGGCTCCCGGACACGGCATGAAGTCGGTAGACAAGGCTGACTGGACTTACCTCGGAGGCTCAGACACAAGGCACAATCAGGCTCCGCAGGGAGTCAGAACGGGAATAAGGCTGGACACGGGGATGCTACGGCCGCTAGCTCGGCCGCCAAGACCAACGGGACGTCAGCTACCACCACCACGGCGCCGTCTAAACCGGTCTCGTGGGCCTCCATCGCGAGCAAGCCCGCCATCCCGCAGCCGAAAGCGAAACCTAAGACTGCGGGCGGGACGTCCGGGGCGGTCATGCCGCCTCCGCCCATCAAACACAACATGGACATTGGAACCTGGGACGGCAAAAATGTTCCAAAGAAGCCCCCACCCCCTCAGCAGGCACCCCCGCCCCCTCCGGCATG
>NW_017803898.1:1005117-1057816 GCF_001625305.1 Branchiostoma belcheri | reverse complement strand
AATATCTTGCCACCCTTGCATGTTAAACCTTGGCCTGAAAAGTACATTAATATTCTCAATGTCACCCTGTCAGACAGTCCAGCTGGATATGATGGATCTTAATCCTTTAATCCACAGGGGATTAGCAAAGGCTGAATATTTTATCACCATCAAAATGACTTGCTAAGCAGATATGTGGCCCTGACTCATTTTGTACGCAGTTTGTTGTTGCTTTTTGCATGAGTGAGTGATCAAAACCTTATCAGGAGTCTCCCCAGAAATTTTTAGGGGAGAGGTGCTCCCTAATCGGTTGATGTTGCGGGAAAAAAAATCAGCAACTTTCCATGAAAATACTGAGAGAAAACCCGCAACCCTAAATGTGAACATTTTGGGAAAGGTGCTATGATTTTGGGGAGAGGGGGAGCACCCTTGTTTCATTGTTTGGGGAGAGCCCTGCTTGTAAAATCGTTTTCCATTATGTTTTCATTTCTGTTGCAGGAGTGAAAAATGTAAGAGACACTGTTCAGTTTGTGTACCAAACAAATGTACTTCTTTCTCCAATTTATTGATATAAAATATGTGTGCAAAATGTACAGGTTGTTAAACTGTTTTTGTTGCAATGCAGTTGAAGACAGCATATGTTTTCATGTAATGAGTAGTGCGTATATTTCACGATAGTAATCTTCAAAACAATGTCATGAATAATAAACGACTTGTGTTTACAAAATCTTTGAATCAATCTTTTGAATAAGCACTGGTCCCTGTAGGTTTGGAGAAAAAATCTAAGAAATGTTGAAAAGCTCTGACGTCGACTTGTCATAGAATTTTGAATTATTAAACTGTTTTTGTTAATACAGCAGAATACAGCATATGTTTACAGTGTATTGCATAGTGCATGTGTACAGAGTATACTATTGCATAGTGCATGTATGTTATGACCTGCTTTGTTTGTATTTACTACCCTCGTTGTTTATGTTTACAGGAGAGGAAGCACCGGGGCAACCACCAATAGACTGGCTTGGAAAGGACCCCGCCCCCAAACGGACTTGGCGGACTAAGACCATGTCTCATTGACTACCCTTAAAAAGGAATTTGGACTTCTATCTTTGAATGGATGAAAGAAAAAAAAGACGCTACTAGATCTACGACGAACTTGGACTTCTAAAAGGCAACGACACTCTCTGAGGAGGGGGCTCGTTGTCTTGGACTACAATCAATTGAAAAACAAAAAACTGAAAGCAAGGTCTTCAACTTTTTAAAATTAAGATTTTTAGTTATTTTTGACGCATTCACCGGCAAGCGCTTATGTGTAACCCCCATGCTTATATCCCTGAACGTACACATGGAAATTAGACAGGATTCGCTTAATTGTGCACAAGTTATTAACAATATTAGTGACCAGGCCGATTTCAGTAGAAGCATATATGGGTATAGGTGGTAGTGTGTGTAATAATTGTAAGCACCTCTCTCCTATTTACATTTTATCCCCTCAAACTTTGTTTGATCGTAGAGTCGCCAGCCTTGGTGGTAAGTAAGTTCAAAAGGGAGTATAGAAATTGTTTCTTGAAAAGCCGCGTAGGGCGTTATTTTTTTTTCTTCCTTTCCCATAGTACCTTGCTTCTGTCGTCTCTTTCTTGGGCTTCTGTGATTGGCTAAGACTGGAGCGTAGGTGAGTGGTTTATTGGTCGACTCCGGGGTCACCTGACTTCGGCGTGGTACAGAAGGCTTTAAATTTAAAACTAATGAATGCTTAACACATGATTATTCTCTAAGTAGTAGAAATAGCTGGAACAAATAAAATTGCAGGAAAGATACCTCGCTTGTGATGAGTCTTACTGTGTTTGTGTTTGAACCAAGGCTAGCCTGGTTACCAAACCTACTATAGCTCTCGAGTCCTACATCCTCTCCGCAAATAGGATGTAGGACTCAGGAGCTATAATAGGTTTGGTAACCAGGCTAAACCAAGGCCACACTGACATGATTATATGGGTGACATCCAAACACACATCAATTTTCAAAACTTAGTTACCATACTGTTTCTTCCCGTAAATAATTTTATCAGGTTGGAAGATACTTAGGGTATAGAATTTTCTTCTTACACAACCAGTAAGGTTCTCACCTCGAAACGTAAGCAGGTGAGAACCTTACTGGTTGTGTAAGGAGAAAATTCTATACCCATACTGTTTCTTTGGGTCCTTGTATGATGAAAGAGGTCAGAAGGAAAAGAAGATTAATCTCAAGTGGTAATTTGAGCCGTTTCATATGATATCTTCTTTTAATCTCCAAGCAGATCACCCAGTGGCAAGGCAGTTTCCATTGTCCAGAGGAGTGTCCAGTAGCCACCAAAGTTACAGTGGCTACTGGATACTCCCTGGCCAATGGATACTGCCTTGTACTGCACTGTAACTTTGGTGGCTAATGGCCACTCCTCTGGTCAATGGATACTGCCTTGCCACCGTATGATCTGCTTGGAGATTAAAGGAAGATATAATGAAACTGCTCAAATTACCACTTGCCTGCACCAAGTTTGCTTGCAAAGTCAATGAAGATGTGAAAGAACAAAAATGAAGACTTTATTGTTTGGCATACCATGATTTGTGCGTTCAGCCATTTGCTTGACCTTCCTAAAAAAACTTGATCACGAAGGCAACTTTTTCTGAATGCATCGGTTTTTTGGTGCACAGAGGATGTCATCCATGTAATCATACTGATCATATCAGTATGGCCTAACCAGTCTCCAAGCAGATGTTGGGAGGGAAGTTTTTTGGTATTTGTCAGAATGACTTGCCAGCCAGAAAATGTTTGTCCCTTCCAAAGTTGGCTTGAAGATGACTTTTAAGAAAGTAGCCTGGTTCCCAGGCATGTCAGGACTTAGCCCATGACTACCCTAGCCACCAGCAAGTGGGATTCCCAAAAAGGATGGCACCCAGGCTAACATGGATACTTCAGTGTGTGGTTTATTACATGTACCTCCATGACTAATGGGGGAATTTTGTTTTTCGCTCAAACTATTTTCCTAATTTCTACGATTTCCCAGCCTTGAAAGGGACCTAATGGACACTGATATTGAATTTAAGTCATGTAAAAATGATGATACAGGTAGTTTGAACTGCACAATGATCAAATGACCCTTACTTGCAAACAGTTCTTGTCTGACCATTAATGGTTTGTTTACATCTTTGGGGGCTTTCTGATCTGTCATATTACATACAATACATCATACAGCACGTGCAGTCAAAACATGAACCAGTTTATTTTATAGGTACATATGCACAAACACCTACATGTAACGTAATCAGCTAAATGTTTTACAGATGTGATTGGATTTAATGCTAGATTTCATAGAGTTTTATGTGAATGTGTTTTTCACATAGATAACTAGTTAAGGGCACAGTTGATAGCACTAGTATAGAGTAAGACAACAGGCACACTTACATTTACAAAAGTTACAAAACTGTTGAATACAAGTGAAAAACATACTCTTACATGTACGTTACAAGTAAAAGCCATATAAATGCTATGATACATTTTCATACTGCAAAGTGTCAAAATTAAAGTATATAAGCTTACAAAAGATCTAGATTGTATTGCTACTTTGAAGAGTAGCTATAGGACAATTTCTTGCCACTTGAACTGAATGTGATCTGATCCTGGGTCAATGTCTGCATTCACCTGTAAAACAGCAGTCGGACAAAAGTCATCAAAACATACAGATAGATGAAAGGATGCTTGTAATAATTAAACGTCATCTTTGAGAACTATGGACAACTACCAAGAATGTAGGATGTCTAAATGTAGACTGGTGCATGCAATAGTCTAGTGTTGTTTTTTAGGGACTGTTCACTTTGTATTAGGGATGGGTTCAAACCTTGCCATACCAAAAACTTCATACGAAAATGATGCATAATGTTTTATCTGCTAGGCACATATGATAGAGGGTTGGGGGTCCTGATGTAAATATAGGAGGACCAAATGATACAAGTGTTTTCTGCAAAGCTATGTCCACCATATCATACAAGAAGGGCTCAAGAAGTAGAATATCTAATGTAGACTGGTGCAGGGAGGCATATATAAGTCACAATTGTGGCAATACCGGTACCTACAAGTGTTTTCTGCAAAGGTATGTCCACTATATCATGCAGGGATGCATATATATATAAGTCATAATTGTGGCCATACCTGCAAGCGTTTTCCGCAAAGCCATGTCTACCATATTGTCCGTCCCATCTTGCCCATAATGTTTGGTCCAGCAGTTAAACACCTGAACAAGGAGAGCTCTGATGCCGGCAGCTTGGGTGGAAATCTCTTCACAAACCACGTCAGGGACACCCAGGTTTCTACAGAAGGTGACAGCCTTTCCCTTGTCTGGTTGGACAGCTTTGAAAACCTTTTCTGCTGAAGCTCTTATGGAAACTGGACATGGCCCTGAAATAGGTTTATCTACAGTTAGCCAATATAAGGTCATACTGACAAGATTCAATATATGACATCAATTTTAAGTATGAATTAGTGTGAGTTAGTCACAAGCATATAGCCTTGTTTTTTTCCAAATCATAACAAAACATCAGAGATTTCAAACATTCAGGAAACAGTTTTTGCAAATTCATTGGTCTGTGGAGGGGATTCTCTCTCTCTCTATCTAGTTTAACATCTTTTCCCCCAGAACTGAGGGTTAAAAGTACTTGCATCAAGTGCAAGTGCAAGTCTTTACTGATTGTATGATGTAATTCAATTGGGTTTCATACCCATTCCTGGATTCCTCCACATACCTACCCACTTACCCCCACCTGGCTTGACCTGCCTATCAATCAACTGTCAAAACCACCTCCCACCCTCCATGCAACCGTCTCTACTCAAACACGAAACACACAATCTTGCAAGTCAGCCACCCAAAACAATACTTCCACAGCAAGAACAAGTCATACTAGAAAGGTAACATTTGCAAAGCAAATGCATAATGTTTACCTTCAAATATGGTCTGCTCTGTTAAGTTTTACTCAAATACATTCATATATATGGTCAGACAGGAGACAACCATTTAAGGATTCCCGAGTTATTTATAGTACAACAAAAAACACAAAAGGTCAGCACCAGTCACGTAAGAACCCCCCACGAAGCCCATTTTTGGTCTTGACAATGCCCATCACTAAGACAACGTTAACCTGCCTACCAAAAATCGTGAACCACGGACCATGCCTTCAAACTTTATCGTGCATAATCTGCCAAACAGTGCCAAAACGATTTCATAGCCTTCTGTCGAAGGCAACAAGTAACTTATTATCAAAACGTGTTACATGTAACGTTACCTGTGTTTTTAACAAGGCTCCTATACAGAACGCTCCAATACCACTGTCCCGTTGGCTTTAGGGGTGGAGTATCTTGTAGAGCAATCGGTACGGGACATTCTTCCAACATCACTGAGACAACATTTTTATGTTTCTCACTAAGCAACCTGGTCAGGACCGCATTTTCTATCTGAAAATTGCCCCAACCCTCGTCCACGGATCTCGGTGTTAGGAGACACAGTACGTTTCGGCTGAACTGGAGACTTGTCTCCAACTGGTCGAAAATGCTCTTCCCAGGAATGGCATCCCTTCCGTGGAAGAACCCACGAAGCGAAAAGTTTTCCTCTACCGACTCCAAGACATCAAACGCCATGTCTTGGTCATCTTCGTGGTAAAGTAAGACGAAATCGTAACCTTCTCTCTCCTTGCTTGCCATGATACTAGACTAGCAATGTGTATGAACAAGCAATCTCAGTGGAACCGTTCACTGGAAAATAGGGTTTGGGCGTTCACACTTAATTCAAAAATAATATGAATAAAACACTTTTGTATATAAAAAACAACTGCTTGTGCTTATAATTATTTAATCTAGTTGTATGGTTAACAAAAAGGGTAGAAATTTGAGGTAGATTTTATCAATTTGTCGTCAGAAATATTTTGCTGCCCCCCTAACTGAAGTGGTGTCTTCAAATTACCCATGATGCTTTGAGGAAAGTGAAACTGAGCACTAAGTTCCGGGTTTGGAACAGGTGGGTTTATTTTTCGGAGTTTTTTCGTCCAAAAATTCGCAAGAACTGAGCTAAATACGATGGGGTCGATTTTCAGATGATTTCTGCCCACTATCGTCACTTAGTAACCTTCTAATTTGGTCATTTTCGCGTTGTTTTTGCACTTTTGAAAGCTTTGTGCCGCCCACACCTAGTCGGAAAGTCCCTTCTACTTTTAGCAATGATGTCATAGAAATTTCCCCTTCGTCAACGGGGATTTCATCACTTTTACTTCTTACAAAATTCCCCGACTGATTCTACCGTAAATTAAGGAGGTTTAAAATCAAATGTATTGAACCTCCTTGCGTAAATATATGAACTTTTGCGTCGTCGGTGTTTGGTAGGAAATTACACCAACAGTGGGTGAAGAAAAATGGCGAGTAGCGAGACCACTGAAGAAGACACGGAACAAGACTTCACCTATGACTCTGCAGTTTACTACGAAGAGGACGACCCCAAGACGGCACAAATCTTAGACATCCGCGCTCGCCTGGAGAGTGATCGGTGGGAGCTAACTCTCTGTGACCCTTACAGAGACGGGGATGGCACTCAGATGGGCCGATTCGAACATTCCGCCAAAAACAGCCGCCACGCTCTCGTCTTTCTCTCCCCAAGTCTCCTGGAACGGATCAAAAAGAAGCAAGCAAACAATGCCCAGTTCAACGTGGAGACGTTTTTGTGTAACATACTAAAGAGGCGCGATAACACGATGAAGAGAAAGGTGATGCCGGTCATGTTTGACGCGTCAGAGGGCGATGTGACACCGCTCATCCTGAGTGGGTACACACCATTTCATCCGGGGGAGGTAGGCTTCTGGAGAAAAATCTACAGGACTCTGAGCAGGGAACCAGGTACTTGTATTCATTTTTCTTACATAAAAAGAAAAATAACTGCCTTGTTCCCCAAGAGGCAATGGAAGAATGATTAACTTAAACTAACTTTTGCAATGAAGAAACAACTGTAACCTCCAACCAATGTCCATTTTGAGAAAATATTAGCCTAATTAATAAATGTTAACCTCGGCAGAGGGTAAACATATTGTTTTTGCTCTGTTTCTTCTTCTTCTTCTTCTCCAAACAAATGAGGTAAATGACCTGAACCAGACATCTGTCACCATGGTAACTAGTGTTGGGTTTACATCATGTTGCAATTTTATAGCAGTAGGGATTTAGACTCCTGTCTGACCGTAAGTATGAATGTGTTTGAGTAAGAATTAACAGAGCAGATCATATGTGAAGGAGGGCCTGCAAGCCCTTTTTCGTAAGGTGTAATCAGGCCATTGTAGACTTCGTAATTCGTAGGTAGCCTCCGCAAAAATCAACGTAATTCGTAATTGGACATTAGCTGCAAATCGTAAAGTCGTAATCAGCTCTGAGCCTTTAACGTAATTCGTAATAGGCGGCAAAAATTTTGCGTAATTCGTAATCACTACCCCCCCTTGCAGGCCCTCGTGAAGGTAAATATTATGCATTTGCTTTGCAAATGTTACCTTCTAGTTTGGACTAACTTCTCAAGTGATGAAATAATGTTGTAACTCAACTCCTTGTGTCCATTTTGAGAATACATTAGCCTCATTTAAGATTTTTTTAGTGATGATGACACTATCTCTTCCCTTCCAGTTCCAGATGCTTTCATGCTGCAGGTATCCAAGAAAGTGCAGCAGGTGAAACACCTGCAGCTGGAGGCTGTTCTAGACGTCGCTGCCAAGTTAGGTCTGCCTGAGGAGGTAGTGGACAGCATCAAAGTGGAGTATGCAGGCAGCCAGGCCAGGCTGAGACAGGTCAGTTAGTTAGGATCATTTTCCAGGCCTTGAAATACTATTATTTTCATACCTGCACTTTTTTCACACCTGTACCACTCAGAATTTAGGAAGCATGGATCATACTAAAAACTGTTCAGAAACCTAAGGCCCTTTTCGCACTAGGATAAAATTGTCCAGATGGAGTCGAATAGTGATTCGCTTTCATCGGGTTTTAGGCCAGGTCTAGCTGGATCGAAGCCAGATCAAAGCGAATCAATTCAGCTTGATCCAGACAATTTCATCCTAGTGGGAATGGGGCATAAAAGTTTTCTAAGTCTGTGACACAACTGCCATTGGCTGTTTGGGCCTCCTCCCAGATAGCTTGTGGCCACATACTTCTAGATCGAGAGAACCATTCCCATTCCCAATGTACTACCAATAGGAGCCCAGTATTCTTTTATTACTTTATAATACAGTCCATTAGGAGCTCAGCATTGTCTGTCACCATGGAAACCATCATCACCATGGTAACAGGTGTGTTTCCGTTCTCCCCAGGTGTTCTACTGCTGGAAGGCCCACCTGGGTGCCGAGGCCACCCTGGAAGTGGTTGATGATGTCATCAGGGAGGCCACCTCCATGCCTGTACAGGAGGAGCAACAACAGCACAGTCTCGGTACTGTTTGTTTGTTTGTTTATTTGTTTGTTTGTTTACTGGTTTATCTGTTTCACATAACCAGTAAACCACTCTCCTGGCCAGTCAGACCCCATTTTAAATTTGCTGAATTCTACCATCCTAACCCCGATAGCATTACAAGTCTATGTCTTTTTTAAGCACTATTCTAGTGGTTTATTAATCTTTATTTTTTATTTTTCCACAGTTGGATTGAGCTCAGCTGAATATTCAGCTCCTGCATCTCAAATGGTCACACAACCCAGCAGTAAGTTGTGGTTTAATCCTATTAGTAATAAATTACACAAACTTTTGCATGCTTGACTTATGTTGAATTCTGACAATCTATCAAAATGATAAACTCCAGTGGCATATGTAGCATTGTGCAAGTTGTTTTAATTAATGGAAAGCATAGACAAGTACATGTATAATGTATAATGTATATGTGTAATTGTTTCATGTTGCAGGTGCATGTCCTTCCATGCAAGATCCACCTCCATCTTCCCTGCCACCAGATGAAACACCGGACATTCAAACAGGCTCACCCGGACAGAGGGGACCAGGTTTGTTCTAGATACTGAAAATTCACTTAACCATCTACCCACTACCAAACCCCCATATAAACCCGAGGTCTCTAGAAATGATTCAAACAAAAATAGTACCAAAATTAAGAACTTTCACATGCGTATGTGTAAAAATGTGGTAAAAATGCATCTATATTCTGATTAATGTTGTACTAATCATAGTCCTGGAAGTTTTCATGTTAATACCAGACTATAATAGGATTTGTATTTTGTGTGTTGAAGATACGGATAGTGGTGTTGTGGTTGGTGCAAATGACACTGAGGATGAAGAATTGTCTGAAGGGCTTCAAACCCTGAACCTGAATACCCAGCAGTCATGTGACCCTGGCATGGGAGGTGAGTCCCAGAATACAGCAGAATACTTATTATCATGATAATCATTATTTAAATTATCACTTCCATGGAAATTTATGTTGTTTGAGTGTGAGACAACATGTTGGGTGTTTAACCCTGTCCTTGGTGCTGAACTAACAGCCATAACACTACTATTTGGTAGCAACATGTAGTTCACTATTACTAGTATAAAAAAGCTCTGAAATAAATGCATCATCATCTATTTTCAAAAGAAATTTAACAAACAAATACAAAAGTTTGATGTCTAAAATGGGCATTCATATGATTACATATACTTTTCTAAATCTAAGCATTCAATTTGCTCCATTTTCAGCATGTTTATGCCATTTTTCTGCTCTTGTTTGACACTCTGTGCCTGTGTTTTAGAGAAGGTTTCTAACCAGCATTTTCCGATTTCTACTCAGCTTCAGGACAGTCTGATGACGTGCCTGACTTCCACAGCCTTCCAGCTATGACACAACAAGAACCAGAAGCCAGAAAAGGTTGGCATGCTTGTAGAAACTTTGGGATACATTGTGGAGTCTGTTCTCTAACTGCTGTTTGTTTTTTAATAACCGACCACTATTATGTATATATCCAACTCCTGTACATTTGGGATCGCACTGTAGATACAGTTCCCTGTAACCGTGCATGTATTTGTGTAGATATGTATTTACGTTTGGGAATGCATCTACAGCAGCGACACCTGTGCTGCAGTGCAATGTGAACCAGTCAGAATTGCCCTGAGGAAGGTGACAGACGGTCACCAAAACGTCGGCTGTGAATATAACACTTGGTTGTGTGAGAAAAGAGTCTCTTTACTCTTTGGGATACATGTAGAAAGTCATAACTCAACAAACCAATATTTTAGTTTGAAATATTGTTGATTAATCCTGCAAAAATCCCACAATAAATTGAATCACAATTCATTATCAATCTGTCATTTCTGAATTATCCATTTCTGTTCCTGTAGAGCCAGAAAAGAAGAAGGGTGTTGCAGGGTTCTTTCGCAGCTTCAGCCTCAAAGGGACTTCTTCAAGTAAGCCTTGAACCATTTGAGCTTCCTTGGTCTTAAAAATCTGTAGATTCATTGCATTTCATGTACTGGATTTGAATCTTTAGCTATGGTCAGACTCCACAGGTTTATATTTGAAAGAGATTTGTTTCGAGGTATGTATATATTTCAGGTATGTATAAGTATGGATAAAATGTATATATTCCATGTTGCATCAAATATTTGAAGGGCTTTTTTTAAATCCTAAACCTATTAATGTTTTATTTCACAGCCAAAGAAAAACAGAAGAATCCAAGTTTGGTGGGTCGGTTGAGAAGAAGTCTGAGCAGGAAAAAACGTCCAGTTGCAGAAATGGAATGAGGAATTAGGAACCATGAGTTTGAGTGTTTTTAAGTACTTGGACAATCTTCTTGCGTAAAAATAGGTCAAAAGATGGCCTATTCAAATATCTGATGTGATGTTCAAATGGCTATAACTGTTTAAAGTCTTAATCCTTAGACTAAGGTAAAGTATACTGGAGCAAGATGTAATGTAATGACATTGTATCAAATTGAAAAGAATTAAGAGTTGAGAAAAAAGCTGCCATAGGCATGCAAAATAAAAGTGGATATAACAGTGTAGGTTTGAGAAACCAATGAAATGTGTAAACTTGAAGGAAGAAACAAAACTTATCATTTTTTGGTTAAAATGTAGTATTATAGACATTATGATAAGATAATTGTGTGAAATGCCAAATATGAGACAACATATTAATGTTTGGATCATAAGAAATGCTTTTTGTATTTTCTAGTCAATATGAATATCAGAACAGTGTCAAAACAACACTATTCATACTTGTAAAAAGTATAGAAAATATGGAACGAAATGCCAAAAATGATTGGCACAAGCTTTTATGATGTTATGACACTTTTATGTCTCCATTGTTACAGATTTTATATCTTTTACACATCTAAAAATTTTCTATCTTTGACGATAAATCTGTTTTTAACAATGCTGCATATTGTCTCTGTATGGTTTTATTGCTAATTAACCTTTGCTACTAGTTACCTCCATGTACAGATTTTGGTGTTACATATTTGTTTTGCTGCTGTTACTCCGTAGCTATTTAAATAGAGTCACCACAGTGAGTGGGAGTGCTGTAACCACAGACTGATAAAAAAAGGAAGTAACATCAAAATGCCACAGCCTTGGGAAGTTAGGTCCCTCATAACTTAAGTTCAAAAACGTCCGCTCGAATCCTGGATTCATAAAACGCGTCCATCTTTAGAGTGTCCCTACAGAAGTCGTGGATCGAGTCCTCCAACTCGAAGAGACCTACAAACATTTTAGCGCAGATGTTGTCACTTTTGGAGGTACGGCTTGCATCGTGCAGGTGTTTTAACACGTGTTTCTTCCAAGTGGGGAAGGTTTTGGCGTAAACATCGATACACAACTGCATCCCTGCAGCAGCTGGGTATGTGGTTACAATACTCAGACTCGATTCTCCTTCATGCTTCAGTGCAAAGAGTGTGCTCTGTTTCTGTAGACGTTTTAAGTTAGTCGGAGATAGGGTGTAGGGTTCCCAGTCAACCAGTATGATGGGTTTGCCGTCGTAGCCGCCACAAGCCCTGGCGGGAAGCCATTTCTGTACGGCCGTACAGAAGTCGTCGTCTGCGTCCTGTAGAGGCACGACGTCCGGTAAGCCGGTCGGCTCCAGTTGAGCCAGCTGAGCAGGGTCCTGTCGCCACCAGAGATCGGGGCTGCATTGGTAGCCTACAAAGGGCTGAGGGGAAAAACTAGTTAACACTACGTTACTTCTAGGTACAGAAGTATTGTTTTGAGTGGCGTAAGTATGGGTTTGTGTGTCTGTCCAGACAGAGTAGGTTGAAGACACATGGGTGGTGGACGATTGACAGGCAGAATGAGAGAAAGACAAAGGTCTCAGAATCTAACCAGAAGCTTAGGTCTGGTTCAGGTCATTGACCTTGTTTGTTTGGAGAAGAAACAAATTTAAAGCATAAAACAATGAAATAAATTCTTAGTACATTTCATACAATAAAAGGAATCTTACCAAGTTGAAAATATAGTGCATATTTCTCTTCATGGATTCCGACATGGGGGTGTCTGCAAACGTCACCGATCGCTTGTACTTGACCTTGGGGCAGTTCCGGCGAACCCAAGTGTCCTGGTGGAGAGTCAACTGCCGGTCAACCCCCTGCCCCCTCCACTCAGGGGCGACCCTAGCGGCTTTCGTGATAAATGCAGTTCCACTTTCCATGATCTTAGATGCTCTTAGCCCCACCTATATATAGGAAAATAAAACAACATCTTAATGTTTAACAGTCATTGTAAAAGAATCATAAAGCCATACATACAATGAAAGAGCAGTTAAACAAAATCTGCAGAAATTTGAATGAAGAATGTTATACGGAAACCTCAAGTTATAAACCAGGTATACAACATTAAGACTATCCTTTTATATTGCGTCAAAAATATGTGGATTTTTCAATGACTTCTATGCAAATGAATGTAAACATTGTCCTTTACTCCTGACCCACCCCCTCTGTAAAATGTATCGTCTGGTACATTCTATACTACTAACACATTAACGTTACCAGTTACTGTTGAATTTCGTAAAAAAGCTTTTTTTTTTTTAGGTGACCCGTATTCAAATGTGCACATCGTCATGGACCTCAGACCCGCCCCCTCTGTAATATGAGTCGTCAGGTTCCTTCTATACTACTAACACCTTAACGTTTACCACTTGCTCTCCGGCCATTGCAAGGAACACAGTGACGTCAGGATCGTCTATGTAGGCGTGGTAGAAGGCGGGGAGGTAGTCTCTGTCGCCGTAGATACCCTCAGATATACTCATGACGGCGTCGTAGTCGCGGTGAGAAGCTAGGCGAAAAGTTAGCTCCTTTCCGCTAGAACTAGTATTACTGCTGTCCGCCATCTTGTACGCCACGGTCGTGACCTTAAATTTGACTAAGGAACGCGTCGGCAGAACGTACTGCACCTGCGCCAAATCTGTATTGTGTTTTGCATAGCACTTTAACATAGGCAGAACGTCTCATATGAGGTCGTATTCACATCCATAAAGTTAACATCCCGACTGTAGTTTCCAACTTAAAAAAAAGTGTTATGTCGGAAAAATATCTTCTGCAACAGGCAAAATATTCTCCGACCTCCGCGTTTAAGGGTTCAAGGTTCAGGTGCCACCGCCATTTCGGAGACTTTGCGAACTCGCCTGTAGGTATAATAATGAAATAATAATGACGTTTGTACAAGTTTGCAGGGCGGCACACAGGGTTAGTTGTACTACATACCGGCGGCACATGTTCCCGTGTATGCAGCGGTACGGGTCGTTCTTCTATTCTACAGGTATTTTAATGTCTTCGCCTGGAAGGTTTATGTTGTCGGTAGCGTTGTATCTATGCAAGGACACTGGTTATGCATGTATAATGTGTGTGTGTGGTTTAGTACGGTAATTCAAGAAGCTTTGGATGGCTTGTCATGAAACTTGATACTATAGTTGGTAGGTGGGAAGGTCTGAATGAGACATAGAAGAGCCTATAACTGACTAGATTTTCGTTTTTCGGCCCTCTGGTACTGAAGCTAGCTGAACTTCCGGGTTTGCTACCTGGCGATCTGGTCACGAATTTTGGATGGCTCTTGTGATTTTGCTCAGTCAGGAAGAAGTGTCGTTAGTTTGGGCCAACGTTTGTGTTAGAGTTTATAACAAGTTTGGGGTATAATACTGGCTATATTATGCTGCCAAACCACGGCAATGCCTTGCAACCTTTGACCTTACCCGTATAGCGAAGGGTCCCGCCCAACCACAAGTGGCCATCCGTTTGGCGCGTCACGGTGACTACAGTGCCATCGTGCGGATCTCGGAGGGATTGTCCGGTACGGACTACGTTCCCGCCAAATTCCACTCCTTCATAGACGATCCTGACGTCACGGTGTTCGTGGCAGAGGTTGAACACCAAGTGGTCAGTA
This sequence comes from Branchiostoma belcheri, assembly GCF_001625305.1. Classification (NCBI taxonomy): domain Eukaryota; kingdom Metazoa; phylum Chordata; class Leptocardii; order Amphioxiformes; family Branchiostomatidae; genus Branchiostoma; species Branchiostoma belcheri. The sequence goes on along the minus strand of NW_017803898.1, from coordinate 1,043,458 downwards.
CAACAAAAATACATACAGCATGTGACATGAGTAGGAAGTTCCTACAGTGAAATAATGGATAAAAGTAGAAAGTATGTCGATCATTATATACGCAACTTAGTTCTTATTTCCATAACTTGCGTATGTACTACTGTATCCTGAGTTACATACCTGCAGAAAATGATGATCCAAGTTTTAAACACAAACGTCACTGCAATTCCAAAAGAAGCAGCTAAGTAGCAGAAACCTGCAACTCTTTAGGCCCACGTGAAAAGTTAAAGGCAATAGAAAAATGAACACCAGAACAGAAGATACAGAAACGTGTTTTTTCAGTATCAATTAAAGTCGTAAAATCTAGGTCAAATTTATGGCGCTATATTATGGACCAGATGTACTGTAGATTGTATATGAGACGCAAGAGTGGCCTATCTATACATTGTAGAGTTGTCCATCAAAACTGATGTCCAGGCAATTTGTTGTTGTTGTTTTTTTCACTCAGGTGGGGTTCAGAGCATCAAAATTCACGGAAGGCGGGCAAGTCTACGTAGGTAAAGCGGCGAGGGTCGCTCCTGACTGGAGGGAACAAGGCATTATGAATGAGCTGTTGTTTCACCAAGAGGCTTGGATCCGCCAGAATCGCCCCACGGTCAAGTACATGAGAGTAACGGCACTTTCTAACAGCCCTGCGGCGGAATACTTCCAGACAAGAATACGGCATATTTTTAGCCTGGTGAGTCAGATATGCCTGTTAACCAATAGACCGATCCGAATCGAACACATCGAACCCCCGAACATTCGAACACCTATTTCGAACACCTATTCCGTAGGCAGATTTTAGATTTCCCGCGCTGGTGTTCGAAATAGAACAGGAGGTTCGATGTGTTCGATCAGGATCGGCCCTGTGATTATACCATCCTCACTTATCGTTAATTTTAATGTAGTTACTGTTGGGCACGGAAGTATTGTTTTGGGTGGCTGAAGTGTAGCTTCGTGTGTCTGTCTGTCCGAACAGGGTAGGTGCTTGACAGCACGTGGGTTGGGGGAAGATTGATAGGAAGAATGACAGGTCAAAAGGTCAGACACTTTATTTTGTAATTTTCACTTCTCAGCCCTTCGTAAGCTACCAGTGTGGCCCCGGTCTCTGGTGGCGACAGGACCCTGCTCAGCTGGCTCAACTGGAGCCGACCGGCTTACCGGACGTCGTGCCTCTACAGGACGCAGACGACGACTTCTGTACGGCCGTACAGAAATGGCTTCCCGCCGGGGCTTGTGGCGGCTACGACGGCGAACCCGTCATACTGGTTGACTGGGACCCGTACAATCTATGCCCAGCTAACTTAAAACGTGTACAGAAAGAGAGCACATTGTTTACACTTAAGCACGAAGGAGAATCGAGTCTGAGTATCGTAACCACATACCTAGCCCCTTGTGGTAGAATGCTGTGTATCGATGTATATGCTAAGGACTTTCCTACTCTGCAAAAACACTTGTTCAAACATCTGTACGACGCAAGCCTTATGTATACAAGTGACCAGGTCTGTATGCGAGTGTTTTCAGGTGTAGTTGAGTTGGAGAACTCAATCCACGACTTTTGCAGGGACGTTTTAAACATGGACGAGCTTCACAAGCCGGGATTACAAGCAGTGCTTTTCGAAAGTGAGCTGTGAGGTGGCAATTCATGTCACACGTTTTTGTTTGTTTGTTTCGCATAACCGGTAAACCGCCTTGAGGCGTAATTATAACACACCAGTTTTGTACATAACATGTACGTGGGTCGCTGTAAGAAAATGTCCCAATCAAAAGAGTAAGTTTTGTAGTCAAAATTATGCACTATTCCGTAATTTTCTTGTATATACGTACTTTTTACTGATGGGAAATAAATTCTCAGTGCTTTTCCTGTCCCCAAACCTGACAGAAAAATCGGAATAGTTACTTAAAGTATGCATCTGAAAAGAAAATTGTGGCTAATGTACTGGTTACGAATGACGTTGATTTTTGGGGAGGCTGCCTACGGATTACGGAGGCTAAAAAGGCCTGTTTACGCCTTACGAAAAAGGGTATGCGGGTGCCTTTCATCTCCAGGGAGTTACTTACGTTACCTTTGAACCCTGACCTCTGTGCTTGAGGGTTCAAGGTTCAGGTGCCATCGCCATTTCGGGGACTTTGCGAACTCGCCTGTATACGTAGGTATAATAATGACGTTTCTACAAGTGTGCAGGGCGGTACACAGGGTTAGTTATACTACGTACCGGCGGCACATGTTCCCGTGTATGCAGCGGCTCGGGTCGTTCTTCTATTCTACAGGTATTTTATTAATGTCTTCGCTTGGAACTGGAAGGTTACTAGTATGTTGCGGGAACTTTGTATTTATGCATGTATAATGTGTGTGTGTGGTTTAGTACGGTAACTTAAGAAGCTTTGGATGGATTGTCATGAAACTTGATACTATAGTTCGTAGGTGGGAAGGTCTGAATGAGACATAGAAGAGCCTATAACTGACTAGATTTTCGATTTTCGGCCCTCTGGTACTGCAGCTGAACTTCCGGTTTTACTACCTGGCGATCTGGTCACGAATTTTGGATGGCTCTTGTGATTTTGCTCAGTCAGGGAGAAGTGTCGTTAGTTTGGGCCAGCGTTTGTGTTAGAGTTTATAAGCCTGGGGTATAATACTGGCTATATTATGCTGCCAAACCACGACAATGCCTTGCAACCTTTGACCTTACCCGTACAGCGAAGGGTCCCGCCCGCAGCCAACCACAAGTGGCCATCCGTTTGGCGCGTCACGGTGACTACAGCGCCATCATGCGGATCTCGGAGGGACTGTCCGGTACGGACTACGTTCCCGCCAAATTCCACTCCTTCATAGACGATCCTGACGTCACGGTGTTCGTGGCAGAGGTTGAACACCAAGTGGTCAGTAAGACAAAAATACATACAGCATGTGAAATGAGTAGGAAGTTCCTACAGTGAAAAAATGGATAAAAGTAGAAAGTATCTCGATCATTATATACGTAAATTAAGTTCTTATTTCCATAACTTGCGTATGTACTACTGTATCCTGAGTTACATACCTGAAGAAAATGATGATCCAAGTTTTAAACACAAACGTCACTGCAATTCCAAAAGAAGCAGCTAAGTAGCAGAAACCTGCAACTCTTTAGGCCCACGTGAAAAGTTAAAGTCAATAGAAAAATGAACACCGGAACAGAAGATACAGAAACGTGTTTTTTCAGTATCAATTATTTAAAATCTAGGTCAAATTTATGGCGCTATATTATGGACCAGATGTACTGTAGATTGTATATGAGACGCAAGAGTGGTCTATCTATACATTGCAGAGTTGTCCATCAAAACTGATGTCCAGGCAATTTGTTGTTGTTGTATTCACTGATCAGGTGGGGTTCAGAGCATCAAAATTCACGGAAGGCGGGCAAGTCTACGTAGGTAAAGCGGCGAGGGTCGCTCCTGACTGGAGGGAACAAGGCATTATGAATGAGCTGTTGTTTCACCAAGAGGCTTGGATCCGCCAGAATCGCCCCACGATCAAGTACATGAGAGTAACGGCACTTTCTAACAGCCCTGCGGCGGAATACTTCCACACAAGAATACGGCATATTTTTAGCCTGGTGAGTCAGATATGCCTGTTAACCAATAGACCGATCCGAATCGAACACATCGAACCCCCGAACATTCGAACACCTATTTCGAACACCTATTCTCTAGGCAGATTTTAGACTTCCCGCGCTGGTGTTCGAAATAGAACAGGAGGTTCGATGTGTTCGATCAGGATCGGCCCTAATTATACCATCCTCACTTATCGTTGATTTTAATGTAGTTACTGTTGGGCACGTAAGTATTGTTTTGGGTGGCTGAAGTGTAGGTTTGTGTGTCTGTTTGTCCGGACAGGGTAGGTGCTTGACAGCACGTGGGTGGGGGAAGATTGACAGGAAGAATGACAGGTCAAAAGGTCAGACACTTTATTTTGTAATTTTCACTTCTCAGCCCTTCGTAAGCTACCAGTGCGGCCCCGGTCTCTGGTGGCGACAGGACCCTGCTCAGCTGGCTCAACTGGAGCCGACCGGCTTACCGGACGTCGTGCCTCTACAGGACGCAGACGACGACTTCTGTACGGCCGTACAGAAATGGCTTCCCGCCGGGGCTTGTGGCGGCTACGACGGCAAACCCATCATACTGGTTGACTGGGACCCGTACAATCTATGCCCAGCTAACTTAAAACATCTACAGAAAGAGAGCACATTGTTTACACTTAAGCACGAAGGACAATTCAGTCTAAGTATCGTAACCACATACCTAGCCCCTTGTGGTAGAATGCTGTGTGTCGATGTATATGCTAAGGACTTTCCTACTCTGCAAAAACATTTGTTGAAACATCTGTACGACGCAAGCCTCATGTACACAAGTGACCAGATCTGTATGAGAGTATTTTCAGGTGTAGTTGAGTTGGAGAACTCAATCCACGAATTCTGCAGGGACGTTTTAAACATGGACGAGCTGCACAAGCCGGGCTTACAAGCAGTGCTTTTCGAAAGTGAGCTGTGAGGTACTAGGTGGCAATTTGTGTCACACGTGGTTCGTCGTAAGAAAATGTCCGGGTGAAAATATGAACTTCTGCAGTCACAATTGTGTACCATTCCGTAATTTTCTTATATATTTTCTGATGAAAGATAAATTCTGTGCCTCTTCTGCCTCTAAAACGAAGGAAAAAAATCAGAATAGTTAAAGTATGCATTTGAAAAAAACTCAATTGAAAAAAAATACTATAGTTTTTATTCTCACTAATACTACCTAGTTAAAGTCGTCAATATTTTCATTGAATCGCCGTCTACCTCGATTTTCTCTTTCCATTGTTTTAGTTTCATTCTTCAAAATTGTACTTTTTATGTATTGTTTTGCACTATATCATCCAAAAGTAATAGTAATCATACAATACAATGCAACGTAATACATGTCCGTGCCTTTTTCTTTTTATTGCAAACACTTACCCGGTATATTATCATCAACATTTACTACAAGTACTTGTATATGGAAGACTGTAATTTTTATTAATACAAGAATTTGTTAATACAAAAGATCTGCTTGGAGATTACTCGTACACTAGAACGTAGTTTCAGTCGTCACATCACATTTCAGATTCATAAACCAGCGCCTGTGCCTTGGGAGGATGGACCTGTTCCATCTGTAAGGTTTGCTTACAGAGATCGTGGATTGTGTCATCTAACTCACACTGTGGTACAAACACACCCACGCACAACACATCACTGCGGTAGGTGTGACTTGTATCCTTCAGGTGCCTTAACAGGTGTTTTAAGACGGTTGGAAAGTCCTTGGAGTAGATTTGGACGCACAATATTCTCACCGTAGGCGAGAGGTATGTATTGGAAAGACTGAGACTGGATTCTCCTTCGTGGTTCAACGTGTAAATAGTGTTGTTTGCTTGTAGACGTTTTAAGTTAGTTGGGGATAAGGTGTAAGGGTCCCAGTCAACCAGTATGACAGGTTTGCCGTCGTAGCCGCCACAAGCCCCGGCGGGAAGCCATTTCTGTACGGCCGTACAGAAGTCGTCGTCTGCGTCCTGTAGAGGCACGACGTCCGGTAAGCCGGTCGGCTCCAGTTGAGCCAGCTGAGCAGGATCCTGTCGCCACCAGAGACCGGGGCCGCACTGGTACTCTATGAAGGGCTGAGAGATGGAACATCGCATATACGTTAGATTTCTTATACCTTACCTTAGACGTACCGTGCATGCTACAATGACATTTCCAAACCGATGCCTCAACGGGTAGTTTACAACTTTACGAGTTAATGTGTTTGGTGTTTTCCCAGTGAGACCCCTATGTGACTCTCCGGATATTGTTGAGTTCTAAACAGCATTAAAACTACCCGGTTGGGCATCGGCATGGAAATATAACCGACGCATGACCAGTGTCCTTTCGCAGATTTAAAATCCTGGTTGGACCCTATATATATGTTAAGCCATTGGAAATGTGACTGAGGCATAAACATTCATTCGAAAGGCCATCGGTGTCATCACTCGTACTAAGTTTACGTCCTATTAAAAAGAGTGTTCGGGTCTCACCATGCCAAATATGTACCGCATCTTCTTATTCATAGATTCCACCACGCCTGTCGCTAGTGAAAACGCCGTGGATCTTTTGTACTTGACCGTGGGGCGGTTCTGTCGCATCCACTCGTCCTGGTGAAGAGACAACCGCCCGTCGATTCCCTGTCCCCTCCAGTCAGGGGCGACCCTAGCGGCTTTGACGATAAAGGCAGTTCCATTCTCGGTGATCTTGGATGCCCGCAGTCCCACCTGTAAAAAAAATATAACTAAAAATAAAAAAAAATAAAACTTGAAAGGTAACATTTGCAAAGCAAATGCATAATGTTAACCTTCCCCTATGGTCTGCTCTGTTTAAAATCTCACTCAAAGTCAAACGCATTCATATATATGGTGACAGGAGTCTAAATCCCTCCTGCTATAAAATTGCAACATGATGTAACCCAACACGTATGTGACAGACGTCTGGTTCAGGTCACTGACCTTACAGTATTTGGAACGGAGGAAGAAGAAGAAACTGAGCAAAAAACAATATATTTTCCTTCGGTATGTAACAGTGAGGGGTTTATAGGCGCCACCAACTGACCCGGCCGTTGGGTCTAGACCTTTTAGCCGAGTGGTTTGAGCGCCGGATTTTGAAGCTGGTGCTCGGGAGGTTATGGGTTCGATCCCCGGCCCGGGAGCAGGGATTTTTATCTGTTTCTACTCGTAAACATACTATTATAACAGGTAAACATATGATAACGGGATCTCACCACTTGGCTTCCGACCAGAGCCAAGAACACAATGACGTCAGGATCGTCCACGAATGACCTGTAGAACGCGGGAAGGTAGTCCCTGCCTTCGTACACGCCCTCGGATATGCTCATGACGGCGTCATAGTCGCTCTGAGTCGCTAGACGGAACGTGAGATCCTCGCCGGTGGTGTTTCTGTCCGCCATCTTTTACGCTGTGACCTCTGGAACAAACAGAATGGTTACACAAAGGACGCAAAGGCTGAGTGGGGTTGGTAAATATTCTACTCCAAGCAGATGTTAGGAGGGAAAAATAGAAAAAGCTTTAATACCACTAGAGACCATTAGATAGAAAGACACCAAATCGCGCGAAAAGGAAGACATATGCTGTACATCTGCACTATATATATCTTTATTATCGCAAGGAAAGTTTATTCCTGGCAAAATAAATTGCCCTCCTTCCTTTGTTGAATGAGTGACTTTGATTTTACTATTGAAAGTTATAGGACAGAACCTTCTCAATCTATTTAAGATAACTTTTAAAGATCATAAATAATTTTGCCGACATTACAATTTACAAAGCGCTTGTTTGTTCGTAGAAAGTCTGGAAGGTTTTAATATAATATTCGACGTGGTGACGTTTTGGGAAAATGAACCCCCTGCATTAAAATGAAATCGCCCACTTTTCCCATGATTCTCTAGGCAAAAGTGAAACTGAAGAAACTTCCGGGTTTGTTCGTTGACGTTTTTTAGGTAAAAAAATTCCTCGTTTCTCCGATTTCCAGAACCCCAGAGAATCCCTATATAGACGGACATGTGTCTGGACGTTCACTCGAAGTGTTGCAAGGTTAGTTTTCAGTTATAGACTCTTTTGTAGCGCGAGAATTGTCCTGGGACGTGATTCTATTTTTAGCTGGATTTTCCCCTAGCAAGCGCGCATATGATGAGTCATACATGTACACTAAGCAGGTGAAGAGTGAAAAAGTTGTACCCTTTGGAAAAGAAGTTTATGGCAACTTAAGGAGCTTGACGCAGTGAAGGGCCGGTAAGATGACATTTCTAACGCCTTTCCTTAGCTGTTAATGTGATAAATGTTAACGTTATGTGTTCTGTAAAGTTTAGTCATGTACTACATGTAATAGTTTGTTCTGTAACGAGTAAATTAGAGTCAAAATGCCAAAATTTCTAAATGTCTTATAATCTAACAAGTGTCATAAAAGTATTTGCTGGTTGGGTATTAAAGACAGTTGTTTACTTACTAGTTGAATTTCTTAACTAGATGACAAAAATGTAAAATTTGACTGTGGTTAAATATACTATGATAGCTACTATTATAGCTAGAGGTGGCTGGCTAGCCAAATTTTACTGTAACAACAAATTTACAAATGACAAACTTTGATATCTCATGCTATTATTTACCTCTTTACTAGTAACCTTCTGTTTCCAATTTTAATTTCAGAAATGTGAACCATGATGACAGAAAACGGCCCAACCACACCACACTGTAGTTTCATGTACGATGCTGCAGTCTACTACGACGAATTCGACCCAAAAAAGACGGAGATACAAAAGTTACGAGACAAACTGGAGCACAGTAGATGGGGGTTTTCCATCTGTGACCCACATAGAGACGGACAAGGGGAACAGATGAAAAGATTCAAACAGTCCTTCCTTGATAGCCGCCATGCGATAGTCTTCCTCTCTCCAGATGTACTGGAAAGGATGAACACTAACAGAGAAGATGGCGTGGAGTATAAGATGTTAACGTTCTTGGCCGGAATTTTGGAAAGTCACGATATAAAGCTGAAGAGGAGGCTCATTCCAGTCGTGTTTGGGATTGGAGACGAGTATTTCCAGAAACCGTTCCTCCTGAGTGACTTCAGTATCCTGTGTCCAGAGAAAAAAGGGTTCAACAGACACCTGTACAGAAATCTCAGCAAACTGCCAGGTACCATTCTTTTTTAATCTACTTAAGGCCACGCCAATTTACTAGTAATTTTTTGTTTCTCGTATTCGCCCTGTTTTTTTCTGATTTGCAAAAAAAAATTTTTTTTTTAGGTTCTAAATCAACTGCAGATTGCTCAATGAAAGACATATTTTGGCCGCAACGATATTTAAATCATGTGATAATCGTAATGTTAACTTCTACTAGCCCAAACCACCATCACACAAAGGCAGATCAGACAGAGGGTTGATGCTATGGGAAGGAGCAGATACACAGAAACAGACGTTATTGAGGTGGCAACTGGACTGGAGATACCAGAAGAAGTCCTGGAGGACATCAAACAAGAGTATGGAGGACACAAGGCTATGCTGATAGAGGTATATTTATCATATCCGACTGTTATATATGCTTCTTTAAGTTGGAAATCTCTAAATACATACTCTAGCATAATCAAGGAGTTTTATTCTGATCAGTGTTTGCATTTGCTTTTTAAAGTAGTACAGTGTAGTAATTTAGTCGTATGATGGTGAAATACTAGTAGAAGCAAGTAGAAATAGAAAAACCACTGACTCCTGGGACACAGGGAAATAAACCTGCGCCAAACCCGGGCAGCCAGCTTTTGTAAAAGACCCCTAACCTACCTACCCTTAAACTCTTGAAAAGTGGCATACTGTACATTTTCAAGGATAAATAAAGGTTGAAAAAAAATGCCTGACTCATCCTTTCCAGACCATGGAGTGTTGGAGATTGCATCATGGACCAGAGGCGACTGCTGCTATGTTAGAGCGTGTCCTTGAAGGGTCGTCCTCTACGCCTTACCAAGTCGCTGACCTACCTCCACAGAGTATGGGTAAGGGATTTAGTTTAAAAAACATATTTGTACTTACAGGGATGGAAGTATTGTTCTTTTACAATTACTGTGTACATTTAACTTAAGACCTATACTATTTGTCTCTTAACATTAAATGTTGTTTCTTACAGTGAGGATAAATATCACAGAGGAACCTCGGTCCAGGGCTCCCATTCAGCGGCAAACTACCACTTCTGGTGAGTTTTGAACACATAGTATATAGATTGTATGATTGCATACTTTTAAAAAAATTTAATGTATATATATCATGTCAGGGTAGAAACACTTCAATCTGATCGGGAACTCTGATTGGGATCTCTGCCAGTAGAAACATGTAGTGGATGTAGTGGATGATTGATTGATTGATTGATTGATTGATTGATTGATTGATTGATTGATTGATTGATTGATTGATTGATCGATTGATCGATTGATCGATCAACATGTAATCCTTTTAATCTGTTTTTATAGAAGTCCAAGGAAGTATGGATGAAACTGCTGAACGTTTCCAGACTTACAAAGAAAATTTGGTAACTAACACCGAAGAGGCCCAACTACATGGTTCAGCAAATTTTTCTCCTGAGGCAGGTCAGTACAAACAATCATGATTATTAAAGAGAGAGGATAATTGGTTATGTCCATCTTGTCCTTTTAAAACTTTGCAAACAGAGTTATGTTTTTGGTGCCATTTGTTTTGCATTTTATTTGGAGACAGTATAACACAAGAAATTGTAGATAGATTTTCGTGACATTTGGTAGATGTCAGCAACATTAAGTACAAATTCGATTTTGGGTCTCCCAGTGGCTTTCTATGGTACTGCAGCAGAACTTCTGTATATTACCTTGATACCGTCTTCGGGATGAGAGGTAATCCTGTGGTGATCCCGATCTTGACTTCATTCAGTGTTATACTTTATGCTCTCCCAGTATTTGTCTAGGTTCGTCTTGAACTCATTTACTGACTCTGAGTCAATTACGGCCTGTGGTAGACTGTTCCAATCCCTAACGACCCGGACGCTAAATGACTGTCGTCTAACTCTTCCCTTGGCCAAAGGGACCTCCAGTTTGCAACTGTGCCCTCTTGTTGATCCTTCTGTTCGCTTCTTGAAGAAGGATTCGAGTTGGATTCCCTCCAGCCCTCTTGCTAGTTTGAATACCTGAATCATGTCTCCTCTGCGCCTCCTATACTGTAGGGAGGGAAGACCTAAAGTCTTCAGTCTCTCCTGGTAGGGTAGATCCCTAAGATTCAGAGGGAGTTTGGTGGCCCTTCTTTGTACCTTCTCCAATTCCTGCTGGTCTAACCGGAAGTGAGGCCCCCATATTACTATGATTTTATTTATGTAGATGCTGTAACCAGTGAAACTGAAGCTCCCAGCACAGAAGAAAGCCAGGCAGAAGAAACAGAAGCAGACAGACCTCCTCCAGAATCTGGTCAGTTTTAACTACTAAGTAATATTATTATCATGAATGCTATAATTTTTTATTTTATAAGGGAGTAAAACACACCGTGAAGTAAACATAGATGTTGTCATGTCACCTGGTTTGCTCCAGACACCCCCAGCCTTACATCAATTAAGTGCTAGTATTATAGTTCTTCTAGCGGTCTTCTATAGTACTGCAGCAGTAATATATAAAACTTCTGGCTTCTGTATTGTTTTTTTAGAAGCTGTGACTAGTGAAACTGAAGCTCCCATCACTAATGGAGAAAGACAGGCAGATGAAACAGAAGGACCTGGTCAGTTAAAACATTATCTTTAATTTATCATCATAATATATTTTTAGCATAATTCTTATTCGATAAGGGGGCAAAATACCCCTTAATGGAAATTTAAATGATGTCCTGGCATTTTGTTTGCTATAAGTATTATTAATCCCCTATCGAAGTTCTATAGTACTGAAGCTTCTGGCTTCTGTGCATTTTGTAGACCCTATTACCAATGAAACTGAAATTTTGGGTAGATGTTCATTATATATGGTAAATGTGGATACACGTCAGCAAGATTATGTACTTCTACAAGTTGGATATCCTAGCGGGCTTCTATGGTACTGCACCAGTAAAACTGATCCCGGTTTCTGTATCTTTTTGTAGACCCTATTACCAATGAAACTGAAATTTTGTGTAGATGTTCATTATATATGGTATATGTGGGTACACGTCAGCAAGATTATGTACTTGTACAAGTTGGATATCCTAGCGGGCTTCTATAGTACTGCACCAGTAAAACTGATCCCGGCTTCTGTATCTTTTTGTAGACCCTGTTACCAGTGAAACTGAAGCTCCCATCACAGAAGAAGAAAGGCAGGCAGATGGGACAGAAGGAGATCCTGAATCTGGTCAGCTTAAAACAATATTGTTATCATAAATGTTACTTTAGTTACACTGAAATAGAAACTAAAGAAGACGTGAGTAGATCTTTATTACATGTACATGGTATGTGGGTAGATGTCAGCAAAATTATGTACAAGTTTACATGTAATTATGGGTTTCCTAGCGGTACTGTAGTAAAAGCTCCTGCTGGCTTCTGTATCTTTTTGTAGACCCTGTTATCAGTGCCACTGAAGCTCCCAACACTGAGGGAGAGAGGCAGGCAGGGGAAACTGAGGGTGCCAGGGATACAACAGGACCTGGTCAGTTTAAACAATCTTTCTTCTTAGTACAAAGTTGAACTTTATTCCAACACACAGTTTACAGAGAGATCAAATTTTCAGCAACCACTGTCACCTTCATCAGGATAATTAATGACCAATCACTTCACAATTTGATCTCTGTAAAACTGTGTGTTGGAATAAAGTTCAACTTTTTACTTTGATTACTACCAACATACATGAACTTTCATGATAATCTTTCTTCTTATAAAAGGTATTTTACATTTAATAAGGGGACAAAATGCACCCTGATTGACATTTACTATAGATGTTGTCCTGTCATCTGGTTTCAAATTGCTATTCATATCTGCAGACATTCCCAACCTTATAAATGTCATATAATAAGTACAAGTATTATCATAGTTTCCCTAGCTGGTTTCCATGGTACTGCAGTAAAGCTTCTGTATCTTGTTGTAGAAGCTGTGAACAGAGAAACTGAAGCTCCCATTGAAGAAGAAAACCAGGCAGATGAGATAGAAGGAGCCCATGGCCAACTCTCCCCAGAATCTGGTCAGTTTAAAACAATTACATCATAACTGCTGTTATGTTTCATTTGTTTAATTTACTAATGTCCTAAACCTTTATAGATGTTACTGTTACTATTACAAATGTCATAGTCTGTGAGTAGGATAAGTTCAATCAAGGACATTGTATAGAGGTCCTAGTATATAATGTTCTTAGTTTACTTTACATCAAGTAGTTTTCACGAATGTTTTGGTTTTGGTGGTGTTTTGACACCTAAAGAGATGAGAATCAAGCACAATTGGATATTTACAAATCACTGATTCTCAGAAAAGTTAAGTGCAAAAATTCTGATACAGTAGCAAATTTCTGAAGTTAAGTAAATTAGATATACCTGTACAATGTCATATATTATGATATAAACTATTTGCCTTGTTGATGTGACAGTTGGTAACAATGCAGCCACACCTCCAGACACCAGGGAAGAGAAGTCATCAGCTGGACCAGGTGCAGAAGGCAGTCAGCTTCTTGGTTAGTTTAAATACTACCTGTCAGACTTTTTATACTTAGTAGTATGTTTTTCTGTGCATTTTCATCTTTTTGATAAGGGGGCAAAATGCATGGTGACAGTTTAAATGCTATATGTTTAAATTCTGCAGACATCACCAGCCTTACATGTACATGTAGTCTGAAATTGACAGGGAAGAACTTTTGGGTAGATGCCTTTGTTACATATAGTATTACATATGGCATGTTGGTAGATGCCAGCAGCATTAAGTACAGGTTTCTGTGGCTACTTCAGTAAAGTGTATGGCTTTCTTGCATGGAGAACCACACATTGTTTGAGACTACAACTTTGCAAGAGAAGTCAACAGACAACCACTGCAGATAGTAAAGTCTCTTCCAAGGTTCTCCAGACTACAACCATGCCTGAAAAACAATTTCTCAAACCCCGAAACTTGATACTTAGGGACGCAGAACGTCATAGTGAACCACTACACCATCCGGAACATCTATATCACGAACAGCAACATGGTTCAAGTCGGGGACAGAAACGCCATACAAGCTTCGCAATCAGGTGTGGGGGAAGACTTTCTGAATCTGGAAGAGGAAGAAGGGGAAGAGGGCACCCTGGATATGGAAGAACTGTCAGCCAACAGCCAAATGGGTCCTGGCGCTGACACGAGCAATGATCGGAGCAGCGACGGACCTGCTGGCTTGCAGCAGTTTGAACAAGACTGTAAGAAAAATTGACACTGAGTGAATGCTTAGTGTGGTCATTATTGCCACACAGATTTGATTTCATGGAAGACGTCTGAAGACATTGAATCAAAGCTTACAAAATGTGAAGGTGCACAGCACTGAGGTGTCAAAAACCTGGGATTTCTTAAGTTTACAAATAAGCCTTATTTTGAGGTCCAGAGTACCTAATTCAACATATAAGGTACTTACTGGTCATCATTTGGCCAATTACATGTAGATGGACATTGACCTGTGATAGAATAACAAAAATACGTTTAAAAGTTGTTACAAATGGAAACAATAGGAGCAATTAGTTCCTAAGGGAAGGTGTTAACCCAAGAAAATCCATGCTAATGCAGATATCATCCAGAAATCAAGTTTGTATGGTCTTATAAATTACATGTATTGAAAAACTAGTAAGATTTTTGTGGTGCTGAATTATTTAGAAGCAGCATCCAATTGAACAATTGCTGAAACATTTAATTATCATCTTCAGTATGGATATTCATGCCGTGGCAAATATAGTCCAAATAGCATAGAATTTAAAGAAAAAATCTTGAATGTGATTATTTAGGACTACTAGTCATGTAGGTGTGTTTACTTAGCTTGTAGAATGTTTTGCATGGCATTGAATTATAATGTTGAAGGCCTTTTTATATTACTCACTGTCAGTTGACTTGTCTTCTGCTGTTCAGCAGCTACAGTAATAACTCTCTTGTTTTGTCATTGTTTGCCTCAAAAAAGCTTTGAAGATTACTTAAATCACTTTTACTGTTCAAAAGATAAGGTGTTAATTTCTCATTTCAAAATGTATATGCTAATTCACAGAAACCAACTTGTGTCCTCATTTTTAATATCATATGAATTGAGAGAGGGTTTAAATTTAAGGGATATGACTGCATAACATAATCTAATTTGTTTATTGTGCCTTCAGGAAAATTCAAACTGGTTGTTTTTACTTTTATTGTACATGTAGGTGCTGCCGCCCTACAAGAACTTGACACACCCCCAGATTCAAGAGAAGTTGACTCTGCTACAGGTATAATCAGATCAGGTTTTTGCCTCAGCCTAGCTTTCTTTCCATTGTAATACAAGAGAAAGGAGTAACTCGAAGGTTGACTCTGACCACAGGTATCGAACCTGCACCGCTCGTCTGGCGTGTTAGCTCACAACCAGCGCACTAACCGTTTAGGCTGAAGGTCCAGGGCCCATTGGGTATTTAGTGCCACCTAATATAATACTTGCTGTTACACCTTCATTTGTTGGCAAATCTCATCTGATTTTTAGTCTTCTTACATGGGCTTCATGTACGAAGGGGCTTTTTTTGGCTTTTGCAATATGCTTTAGTTTGTTTCTTATGGCATTTCACTTCAAGTTGTGCTTTCTTGGGTTCAATTTGTACTGTTTCCTAGGTTTGTATTCACTAAACAATTTATTTTTTTATCTCTGTTTTAGGAGTTGAAGGTAACACAGCTGAGAAGCCCCCAGTGCCTTCTAATAATGAGGAAGAAGTAGTATCTGATGGTCTGCAAGAACAGGCTTCTCCCGTAGATGGAGTTCAAGCCCCTGTCACTACTGACACTGATGTACAGGCAGTGTCAGAAGAGGTAGAGAGGTTGAACTTGGAAAGTCCCTCAACAGTGGAGGCAAGCCAGAGTGGTGAGTTACAGTATTCTTAAAATGTACAACTTTAATGACTTAAGTGACTTTAATGACTTTAATGTGTTAGAAGATAGGGGGATCGTTAGCCGTCAAGTTGTTTCAACGTGTTCAAGTTTAAATTCCTTTTTTCTTTCTTCTTGCTAATGATATTAAATATATTTGTTACAGATACAGCAAAGAAGAAGAGTTTGTTGTCGCGGTTTAGTTTTCGCAGCTTCCGTGAGACAGCTTCAGGTATTCTAATGCTACACTGTCACTACAGCAACTGTTGTACTTCTTAGTCCTACTATTTTGAAGTCAAAGTTTTTATTGGTCTTGAGAAGACTCTCCAGTTGGTTCAATGATAATGAGAACAAACACATCTGACTTTTGTTCCATTTTTGACTTCCAAAAATTTGTCTTCACTTTATTTGCATACCATCAATAGGTTGTGCTTATAAACCTGCATTTCCCCTCTGGTCTCTCAGTCACTGACGAAAGCTAGTGGATACTAGCTGAAACGTCTGACGTTTCCAAAATCATATCCAGTTGCTTGAGTAACTGCTTTTTTACCTGGATGTCTAACCTTCACCGACGTAAGAACAAACACATGTCTATGACTTGGAAAATGGAATGTTTGATTAGAAAAGCCTATCTGAAAAGATATGGTGTTTTTAATCAGATGATTACAAACCTTGCATGGTTGCAACTGTGCAACAGTCACGACAGTGGACGGATCATGCTTTCTTTGAGACATGCTATTCTGCTAAATGTAGCTAGATGGCACTGTTGATGTCACTTTGCACGCTTCCATGCTCCTATTCTTTTCATTGTAGTGTTGACCTTCCAGATCACAGTTACGTTATTTGTTTAAGCTTTGGGTCCCGGACATATCCGGGATATATTCAGAGGTATTTCTCACGCAAAAAAATAGCAGCGCTGCGTTTAAACGGCAAACTGGGCCGAAATGGCAGCTTTTTCAAAAGCACTTGTTTTGTATGTAACTGCGTCACAAGTGACTAAAAATTACTCTGTTTGGGGAATCCTGTGTTTCAGGCATCAAAAAGAGATTGACCCCTCAAAAACGTAAGTGGTTTATCGTAACACTGTAATTGTTTTTATGAAAATACTAGAGTTCCCCGATCTCATACCTTCGCCAAATGATGTTAATCTTTATGACTGACAAATTATAGATTAGATTATTCCCCCCTGATTTAAGAAATAGGAACCTAATTTTCATGAATTATATCATTTTATCATAATCTCAACCAAAAAAACAGTCTTATATTAACAAACAATGCATTCTAGCATTTCCTAATAAATTATGCAAATGAGGTCCTGATTTGAATAAATTATGTTTAATGATGTTCACCTCAATTTAACTTTCAAATACCACAAGTATGAAATTCCAGGCAGTTATCATTACATAATTATAAAATTTTCTCATTAATTATGCAAATTAAGTCATTATTAACATAATCAATATCTTCCTGTGTTTCTCTCGTTGTCAATTACCAATGTCACAAGCTTTAATTGTCCTATCATGGAATGCAGCTGATTTATAGAATTTCCCCATAAATTATGCAAATTATATCCATATTTGCATAATTGTCACATAATTATATGAAGGATCACGTAAGCTACCTACATACCAAAAATCACGATGATCCGTCAACCGGTTCTTGAGTTATCCCCTTTTGAATATTTTCAAGAATATATCGCTGCAGTTCCAGAGCAAGCCGCTAGGGGGCCTAAACTCACATCACTTCTTCCCCAGCACAAGATCTACCTACCGTCCAAATTTCATCACCATAGCATGTCTAGATCATGAGATATCAAAACCGGAAGTTCAGCTGCAGTACCATAACAAGCCGCTAGGGGGTCCAAAATCTAATCATTTTGAGGTCTCATCAAGACCTACCCACCTACCAAGTATCAAGACAATCCATCAAGGCCTTTTCAAGTTATCGTGTTGACAGACACACACACACACACACACACACACACGACGACACACACACACACACACACACACACACACACACACACAATTAATAACACTCAGATGCCATCGAATCATTAACCAGTTTTGTTTTTTTTCTTCTTCTTTAAGGTTCTGACAAAAGTTCAGTTCAGAGGTCCACCAGTACACCTTCTGCTGGAGGTACAAGTAGTGAGTCATTGATGATGACCAGGAGCACCAGTTTTGACAGTGGGAAGGCCACCACTGCTGCAGCTAGTGGGAGAACCAAGCCAGCTGTACCTGCCAAATCAACTACTGATAAAGCTGCCAAAGGTACATTGTATGTTCTGTTAAAATAGTAATCACTTAATGTGTGTGTATGTTTGCATGTATATGTACATGATTTATACAATTTTTGTATGTGTATGTGTGTGTGTGTGTTTGTGTGTGTGTGTGTGTATGTATATGTACATGATTTATAAAATTTTTGTATGTGTGTGTGTGTGTATGTATATGTACATGATTTATACAATTTTTGTATGTGTATACATGTGTGTGTGCGTGTGTGTGTGTGTATGTGTATGTATGTGCGTGTGTGTGTGTGTGTGTGTAAATGTTTGAGTGAGTGGACGTGTATATGTATGTATCTTGGAACATTCATTGTTCTTTTAAATTGCTTATAGTTATGTTTGATCATTACCAAAATAAGACTACTAAAACCATGCCATTCATCGCTTTTTTACCACTTCAAATTATGCCCTGCCAGTCTAAAGTATGTCACATTTGTAGCTATTTTTAGATAAAAGCTGTTAATATATGTATTTTTATGTTCATGTGGAGACACTACACAGTGTAACCTTAGAGGATGAACTGAACTGAAAAATTCTTTATTTTGCTTCCTACAGAGAAACTTCAAGAAGAAGAAAAGCTGGTCAGTTCCTTACCAAGCCCACCTAGTGACAAGGTGGAGGAAAAGAAGTCTGGTGAGTGTCTGTAAATAATTTCATCAGGTTGTTGAATGATTGAATATTAAAGTTCTTTTATTCATAACCATTCATTTTACATGAACCAACATTTCTGTGACCATCTGTCACCTTCATCAGGGCTACAAAAACTGGTTTACCATTCACTAGTTGCTACATGGTCTAGCTTCCAAGTGTACAGTGAACCATGTAACTCCTAGCCTCCATAGCATGCCAAAAACTGGGGGTTTGGGGGGTCTTCAGGGTCTTTGGGATCTTTTATGTGCTATTTTCTGATTGTGTATAGACAACATAGCCGGCCTGGTTGAATTATCCCCGTTAGAACTGGGCTAATCAGAAAACAGCTGAAGACCACCAAAACCCCAGTTCTATAAGCCTGCTACGGAGGCTAGTAACTAGCTCCAGTGCACAGTAAACCAGTAATTGAATTTGTATTAGATTTGTTATCAACAGACTCTGTCAGTGAATATATTGTCCTCTCTCTGTGCAGAAAAGACACAGAAGAAGAAAGGCAAGACTTCTCAAGCTCCACTAGCAGCTACTTAAGTGTCTTAAGTGTGTGAGGAGTGAGAATTAAGGCGCTGTCTCTTCTGCCCTGCATCATGTACTGCATCTAGAGGCTTCTGTTATTTCAGCTGGTGTTTTATCAACACTCTTTTATAAAAGAGAAAATCAATGATTCTGTAAAATGAAAATAAGGATATATTTGTATAAAGTTTTTGGAAGTTAAATATGGTCAATGTTACTTGAAGCTTTAATTAACAAGTAAAAAAGAAACTATATTTTCCTGACCACTATAGATAGGATAGTTACTGTATGTAACTTGATGTACATACAAGTCTGAGAATACCACATTATACAAGTGTGGAACATTTTAATGCTACCATGAGGATGATTTTTATTTTGTCATGAGCTTTTACATACATTTTGTATACATGAATTTAATAATTCATATAAGTCATTTTAATGTCAAAGAATACTTTGAACAAAGAATGAAAGATTTCTAGAAGTTTAAGCTTCAGGTCTTCATCTTACAATGTAGCTTGAAAAATTGTACATGGAATTTCTTAAAACCATCTCCAATCAGTCAGTCTTATTTTGGAAGGCTTGTAATTGTATGATTTTCTGTTGTAACATAGATGTTTATAGTTTAAGAACCTAGTATGTAAGACTGGTCAAATGATATCATTTGAGATAAATGTTAGAGCCAGCTATGAAAATTCGCCTAAGGCTATGTTCTGTTCATATACTGAACAGAATATTCTTCTTTGTAACTCTTAACTTGTATACATGTACTTTGACTACTTGTAACGTGTGTAGTTTGCGTAGGTTTTCAAATACATGTATACCAGGTTGAATCATTGTAATCTGGTTTCTGTACAGTTCGAAAGTGCCTAACCGGGGTAGATTTGCAAGTGTGCCAGCATCAATCCTTGTGTTTTAATTGCTTACATAGGGACACGCCTTATTGAGCAGCAATCTTGAATTTGATATTCGTCTACCCAACAGATACAGATTTTCCTATTCAGAATATTTTCAGTTCTGGGCGCTGGAAGTGCATTGGATAAAATGGTCTGTCCCCAAAGCTTAGCCATTTGCCAATTTGTCGCTACACATGGACCAGTGCTGCTCTTACGTTAATTATCCATCCACTTTTCGTACATGTATAACTCTTTGCCGCCACACAAGGGACACCATTACAGAAGTATTAATGATCGGCCCCTAACCTGTACCTTCACTTGCTGAACAGGTACCCGCTCCTGTGGTATTAATGGCCCATCCCGTATCTAGAACGATGTATAGCTTTGTAGTATAAACCGAACAGCATTAATAGCATCGGGACAGTAAATTTTTTTTGTAGTCAATTTCCTAGTCAATATTTTAATTACAAATATAAATATATATATGTGTGTGTGTGTGTGTGTGTGTGTTTGAGTTAGAATGAATAACGAACAAAGCACTAGTTTGTTAAGGTGGGCCATGTGAAGGTAAACATAATCTTTGCAAATGTTGCCTTTCTAATCAATAATTAAATTGTCCATCCGCGTACATAATGCGATTACCGCTACACTTGGCCCCGTCTAACCCCAATTTTCTAGCAGGATGGTTATCCAGTCAGCCGGCCAGTCACTAGCCTCGACCAGGTTCGGGAGGCGGCTAGAAAATTGGCCAAATAGAGAGACACAGTTTGCCGCCCAGTGGCTAGCACCGTACTGGGTAAAATCAAGATTAAGGTTTTCTCCAAGCAGAGGTTTGGGTTTGGGGTTATTTTGAGCGTGCTTTTAGGCGTTTTTTCACCCAACCCAGTGCAAAAAAGAAACCCCGATAAAAATAACCCCGAACCTCTGCTTGGAGAGTAAGATTAAGGTTCCTTCATTGTGTTCCCTTAAAACTGAGACGCCGGAAGGTCATTGACATAGTACGTTGACCTTTAAGTGAACCTTTTGAGCAAAGTTGCCAGACAAAATGGCGGCCGCTGCAAAGTAATACACAGAAAGACGCCACGTACTATATCATATAAGCCGTCTACGAGCCGGTCTAGATGCAATAGGGTGGGGATATATAGAGGGTGAGTACGACTAACGTTACGGTTTCCGCCTTTTTTCTTTCGAGCAATTCTTATGAGGAATGCCATCGAATTACCCCATGAAAATGTACCAACTACTGGTTCGATGTTACTGTTCAATTCCACTGCATTCGTTGCTAAGGACTACTATTTAACACTGTGTATTTAATACCTATAATTTGTAATTGTAAGTTTAATCAAAGAAATTACATGTACACTCCTAGACCGACGGTTGAACTTCTCGACTACGTGTTAAGTTACAGTGTTCGATTACAGAGTTCAAGTGCACTCACGCACACGATTTGAACTCTGCGACCGTTAGAAAAGGTTGACAGTCAACTGGAACTATTTATAGAGAGTTCACGTCCACACCACCACTGGTGTTATGCTTAGGTCACATTTCCAAACTGGGGCCCGGCCGGGCTGTTTGTACGAACGAAAAATTAACTATTCTTATCAAGAATATAGAGAAATAGAGCCCATGATTGTTATAAAGAACTTTTCGATGTTTTTTTTGTCTTCTGTATAGTAGTTTTCGTTCCCAAAAGCTGCCCGGCCGGGCCCCGTATGGGAATTGCATGTGACCCCAGCATTACTGACACGTAGCCTCTACCAGGCTTCGGGAGACGGCTGGGTCATTATGGCTGACCATATCTTAGGTTTTACTAGTAATTTATAATTATATATCATAAAAGCCTGATAGAAGACTGATCCGTACTTGGTAACTGGATACCCTCCCCTTAGCAGTAGTTGGACTTTGACCCCCTTTGGTTAACAGCAAGACTCGAAGCCTCTTCGCTTTTAGATCAGCCATATGTAAGCTTAGAGTCAGCGCTCATACATTAGAAATAGAAAAGGGTAGATACAAACAATTACCTGTTAACGACAGAATATGTAAATATTGTACAGGAAACGCAGTGGAGGATGAAATGCACTTTATTTGTCATTGCTCTCATTATAGCACCGAAAGAGATCAGTTATTTGAAATGGCCACCAAAATGTTCCCCAGCTTTATTCACCTTCCCAGCCTACAAAAAACTGCATTTCTATTAACACCTCCCAATTCATATATCTCGCAAAACGTCGGCCATTTCATACTCCACTGCACACGGAAAAGAAATCAAACCCAACAATAACTACAAATGTATATATAAAGTAGCATTAGCATCACTTATTATCATTCTACTGTTTACTGTTGTTATCATGTTCTTGCAATTAGCCCTCGGGCATGAATTTGCAATAAACATCATCATTATGATTTACTAGTGAAAGCTAGGTGAGGCATTAGATATCATTAGATATGGTCAGCCATTATGGCCTTAAACGAACCAAAATTTAAATGCCTCTAAAATCGCTGGAATACACCGGTTTCGTCATATACATTGTATGAATGTGTTAAGAATTAACACATCAGACCATATGTGAAGGTAAACATTATGCACTTACTTTACAAATGTTACCTTTATTCTAGTTTTGCAGATACTACAGCCCAGGGTTTGACTCTAATGTCTACTTCGGGGACTTCCAAGCACCTACAAGAGGCCCCGGACGGCGGTTGGGGCTGGCTTGTTGTTCTTAGTAGCTTCCTGTCCCACATTGTCGTCCCAGGCACACTCAAGTCCTTCGGAGTGTTCTTCCCTTACATGCTGCAGGCTTTTGAAGAAGACGCTGAAAGTACAGCATGGATCAGTTCCATTCAAGCGGCGCTCACGATGTTCGGATGTAAGATTGTAGAAATTTCATATTATGTATCTTTATCAATGCACTTTGCTTTTACGAAAAATATATATTTCCTTTTATCTCAACTATCACTGAAATTTTTAAGTGAAAAGCGAGGAGACCTCGAATTTATCTATAAATAGTTAGTTTTGCTTTGTACTCGGAACCAAGGGTTCGAGTCCCGAAATGCCACTGGTCGTGTGCCCTTGGGAAAGGCACTTTAGACGATTTCACGGACTTCGCTCAGGTGAAAATGAGTATTGTATTGTCCCCTGTGTTGGTGGCGGCATTAATATTTTGAAAAAAAAAATTGAGTGTGTTCCCACCACGTCTTGTGATTACATGTTGGAATATTCTTTTTTTAAATTCTCTTATTTTTTCCAGCGGTTGTTGCGGGCGCCCTGAGTAACGTGTTCGGCTGTAGGGCGGTGGTGATGGCGGGAGGTCTGGTGGCAGCTGTAGGTCTCCTCTCCAGCATGTTCGTCACCAGTTTACCTGTCATGTACCTGACGGCTGGGTTCATCACAGGTACAATATTTATGTTTAACTTAACAGAAGGAAAACATATTGTTTTTGCTCTTTTTCTTCTTCTTCCTCTTCTTCTTCTCCAAACAAATAAGGTCAATGACCTGAACCAGACGTCTGTCACCATGGTAGCTGGTGTTGATTTACATCATGTTTCAATTTAATAGCAGTTGGGATTTAGACTCCTGTCTGACAATATATATGAATGTGTTTGAGTAAGAATTAACAGATCCGACTATACGCGAAGGTAAACAGTATGTATTTGCTTTGCATATGTTACCTTTCTAGTTATAACAGTAATTGATGAAATAGTACTATTGATATTGAACAACATGTTTTATGTTTCAGGTCTGGGGTTCTCCTTCATGTATACCCCCTGTATCACCATGGTGGGGCGATACTTCAAGAAAAGAAGAGCACTCGCAAACGGACTTGGTCTGTCCGGCGCCGGAGTGGGAACGTTCGCCTTCCCTCCAGTATTTCAGTTACTCATAGACCACTACGGCTGGCGGGGTTCCCTGTTTGTCGTAGCAGGGGTCGCTTTGCAAGGCTGCATCTTTGGTGCCTTGCTAAGACCAATATATCTGATAGAAGACTTTGAAAACAGGAAGACAGTCACATCAAATGACGAGAAGGCGCCCTCAAGAAGGCGATGTTTTTCGTTATGTAGACTTCTGGACCTCTCGCTTTTTCGCAAGCCATATTTTGTAGTTTTTATCCTCTCCAACATGTTGCTGATATTCGGCAACTTCATCCCCTTCGTTCACCTCGTCGCGCACGCCAGAAACGTCGGAACTGGAGCGCAGGAGGCCGCTTTTCTCATCTCGGTGATCGGTATTGGCGACGGGGTGTCTAGAATTGCGTACGGCTGGCTCTCGGACTTGGGTCTGTTCCCTCGGCTCCGAGGGTACACCGTGTGCGCCCTCGGGCTGGCCCTATCTGTGTTCTTCTTACCACAAGCGCGGACGTACTCTACCATGGTGGCGTGTTGCCTGGCTGTCGGCCTGTTTGCCGGGTCCTGTGCTAGCCAGACGGCGGTGTTTCTGGCGGAGTTTTGCGGGGTGGGCAGGCTGGCTAGCGCCGTGGGGATAGCCTACGGGATACAGGGATTCGCCATGCTGTTCGGACCGCCTATTGCAGGTAAAAACGGGCTTTATCTTGTACCTTGAAAGTCTGTTGGACGTTTTTCGATTTGCCCAGTTTTTAACAAGAAGCCATCCAAACTGCGTGACCATGACATGTTTAGGTAACTAAATATGAAAATCAGAAGTTCTGCTGCAGTATCATAAGGAGTTGCTAGGGAGCCGACACAAGCACACGCACGCACACACAAACACACACACACACATACACACACACACACACACACACACACACACACACACACACACACACACACACACACACACACACACACACACACACACACACACACACACACACACACACACACACATGCATACATACACACACACACAAGCACACACATGCACACTCACACTCACACATGTACATACAAAGGCTACCAAAACCAATTCTGCCATTCGATTTCGTCTATGCATTTATCGGAACTTTTATTTTGCTCTCTAGGTCGTTTATATGACGTCACTGGAAATTACACCGCCTCCTTCTATGTTGCCGGAAGTGTCGTCATGGTCTGTGTCCTGATGTTGACGTCACTAGAAGTACATCGGACAAGAACTATTTCTCAACTCACAAACGTACTACCGCGGACACATGGCATCACCGAAAATACTGAAAGTTGTGACTTCGAAAAAGATACTGATGAAAGGACTCATGATACGTGTACTAACGACGATTTTATCATGCACGAAAGCAGTGTGTAAACTCCGTTTGTTTGTTTATTTATTTATTTACACATGTTAAAAACAAATATGATAAATGCAAAATAACATAAACGAAAACTACTGTGCCTTCAGGGCTTTTACACGACCCTCCTCCTTACCAACTTAATTAACAAATGATCGCAGTATTATGTCAAAGAATATGACAGGACATCTCAGTTGAAAGCGATCAACAGCGTGCAAAATGACATATGACATATATTTAATAAATAAATAAATAGATAAACCAGTCTACTAAACCAGTCAATCTACTATCTAAACACGACATAGTCTGTGTCCTTTCATTTGTATTTATCACTGTTTATCTGAAATAAAAAACGACTTTTCCTGGGACCAATAGCCGTAAACCATTCATATCTCTGCGTCTGTACATCAATTTGACCAATCGCGACAACTGACGTGCTCGGGTGTCATCCTATAGAAGTGTAACATTCCTGTTTATACAGGGCAGCTGCGTACTAGTATTTTGATATCTCCATACCCTGCAGGCACACTGGCGTAATTCTTGCTCTTCTTTGTTTATCATCGTGGCCAATGTTGTTGATTTTAATATATTGGACAAATGAGCTAGAGGCAAAGTCGTCGGGCACAAAAGTAAAATCGTAATCTCCAAGCAAATTTTTCGGTGGTTACAAAGACAGTATCAAATTGGCCAGGCAGTATCCATTTGTCAGTCAATTACCATTTGCCACCATTTGGCTAGGCGCCGGCGCAAAAAAAGATACCAGTTTAAAAAAACAAGTAATAAAAATGCCTAAAATATAGCCGAATACTACCGCCAAAAATAAGCCAAAGCCTTAATTATACCATGGAGGTATCATTGCATGATTATATTACTCTTCTTCATCTATCGTGTCCAATGATGCTAGTTTCAATAGGACAAATTATAACGCTAAGAGGGAAACGTCTATCCTTAGGCTTTATTGGTCACCATTCTCAAAAATGGAGCGCTGGCTTGGAACTTGTTTTTGTTGTAACTTTGTTTTTATTTGTTCGATCTGTTATGCGGTCGGCATTTGTCGTTGATGTGGCGTTACTGTAGACAAAAGGCGCCATTCTCCGTCCGTCCGACACGTGCCGCGACAGCTGCGGGCATCAGCACAACCTTATTCATCAGAAACCAGACCGGGACATTCGGGGACCGTCCACTAATCTCCAAGCGGATCCTAGGGTGGCATAAGACAGTATCAAATTGGCCAGGCAGTATCCATTGACCAGAAAGACCCAGAAAGGCACTGGGTGGCGTATTGGACCCTCTCTGACCAATGGATATTGTCTTTTGCCACCCTAGCATCTGCTTGGAGACTAGCCGTCCGCTACTTTGTCGGAATATATCGTGATGTATTTACTGTTGGTGTAATAAGATATATAATTATAGCCTATTAGTAACTAAACCTCGCCTTTCGCCGACTCCCCAATAGTCCTGGGGTTTGGCAGGTATCTGGGCACAGGACATTATACAGGGGCTAAGTACAAGTATCATATGAAACAGCGAGCCAGAACACAAGTTGTAATCCCTTAGTTTTGACATCCAACCGTACAACCCGATTGAATATCCAACAGTCGAAAAAGGAATTATACAGTGATAGTAATGAACATGATTCTCAATTATCATACTCTCTTCTATGCTGAAACCCTGTGGTAGCAAATGCGTCCGAATCTATTCTGGGTCACTGGGTCAAGCATAGACATTTTCAACTTCACTTCCTGGAAATTGTATTTGTGAATGATGGCCAATAATTATTGCCATTATTAATGATCACTGTGGGACCAATATTTGTCTTTGGACGGTCCCTATCTTCGGACACCCACTCGGGGATGTATAATGGCTGGTCCCTTGCTAGTCGACCGGTCGTAGAAACTCACGTCCGCTCGCGAGGATCAGAATTTCCTTTTCCGAACGGAACCTTCGTCCCGGAACAACTTTCGTTTTACCTATACATGGACCGAGGAGGGACCCTTGTGTACATGCGACATCTACGTGCCTCTGGTGGTGTGATTTCCAGTTGTCGTGTACAACAGCAGTGATTTTTATGGTCACTACACATCGCAAGCAAGAAGTCTTCAGCAGCGTGCCAGGATATATACGCGGGTAGCCTGGTAACCAGACCACCGTGAGCTCAGTGGTATCTCTTCGGGGCTGGTAGCGTTTCGGGCCGCCAAACCAGGCCCCACCTACCGCGCACCCGGACTAGCTTTTTGCAGACTTCTTCGCTCACAACTCTGTGCGCAATAGAAGACTTGGCGTAATACTGGAAGTCAGCGGATACAGGGAAACCAGCTGGATATACTACTAGGTCCGTGGTATAGCTCGCCTGTGCTTTAAGTTTAATAAGGAAAACCAACGCCAAGCCGACCAAAGGTTGGTACCCAGGCTAACAATACAGTAGAAGAATCGGCAATACAAGTCAGCGGATACAGGGAAACCAGCTGGATATACTAGTAGGTCAGTGGAATAGCTCGCCTGTGCTTTAGTATAAAGGCTGGGGTAGGAAAACCAACTCCAAGCCGACCAAAGGTTTGGTACCCAGGCTAACAATACCGTAGAAGAATCAGCAATACAAGACGTCAGCGGATACAGGGAAACCAACTGGATATAGGTCCGTGGCCGTGGTGTAGCTCGCCTGTGGCTTTAATAGTAAAGGCTGAGGCAGGAAAATCAACTCCAAGCCGACTAAAGGTTTGGTACCCAGGCTAGCAAACCGGGCTGCTTAGCGCATTGGTGGAGGGCGACGGAAAATCCCTGTGCGTGTGCTACACTGAGTCAGTCATAGTCATCGCCATGGAGTGTTAAATACATGCAGGCCTGCAGTTGTACGTGCACAACCGGATATTATTCAAGTTACGAGCTACCAGCGTCCGGGATTTTGAGCAGATCCCGTCATTCGACGCTATAGGAACCGTTCAGCCTTCATTATCCACAGGTTTGTTGCATAATTTCTTCCTATATATCTACATGTATATATGAAGTTTATTGCCCTAGGGCTAATTGCAGGTACAAACATTGAAACGACATGTACATGTATGAAGAAAGAAAATACAATGGTACGCATGAGAGACTACGTCTAACATTATACACGTATGTGTACTGCATTTCCTACAACATACATGGTACTAGTTTTGCTGGTTTTGATTTCTTCTTTTGAGGCGTTGGAAGACGATGTATGTACTATATATCCATGATTGGTCCATCTTTTTTTGCAGGTTTGTCATATGCTGTAGTGGTGTTGCAAGCGTATATCTCAATTACTCAGAGTGCGTCATGCGTTTAGCGGAACAAATATGTCCCAAAATGGTCTGGTCGTTGATGAGTTGTCAGGGGAGCAATTAGTAACGACTGGAAACTAGAGCGTAACATCGGCACTTCGTTATAACATGTATACATTAATTACACGTTATAATCATGCCAAATTATGCTGATGCCAAAGCTATCCATGTTGATAGTAATAAAAATGTGTAAATTGATAATATACTTACATTAGCACATTGGCATCTACCATAGACTCGACACGGAATATTGCCACTTTGTTATAAAATGTATACATTAATTACACTTGATGTGTACATGTTATAATGTCAAATTATGTTGATGCCAAAGCTGTCCATGTTGAGTAGTAATAAAGATTCTAGACTCTACTCTACAAGCTATTTAGAGATGTAATATGATTGATAATGACAAATGGTATAATAAAAATAAGGAAAGATAACTAGAGAAAACTAAAATACATCTCTAAGCACTTCTTACACTCAAAGTGATATAGTGACAGGAATGAAGATTGGAAACGTGAACTGCCCACAGATTACGCTACAGTCCTATTAAGTTGGCTGTAATTCACTAGACAAGTGCTTATCATACATAATATATTATTTCCGATCAAGAATTCCCCACCCCACAACTGACAGTTAATCTTAATACCGATTAAAAGTGAGAGAGTAAGAAGGATCGCGACTAAAAACGTAAATTTCCAACATCTTACGCTACTGCCCCCCCTACAATTAGCCGTTATTTACTGGACTTATAAATGCCTATTATGCATATATATGGCCATATATCATTTCCAATCCCGAATTCCCCAACATAACACAGGCGACAACTGACAGTTGCTCTTAATATACGATTAACAGCGGGGGGCTAACATCGTGAAGTTCCACAAATAATTATAAACAACGGCCCTCCTTATGTTTGAATTACTCTAGCTGAATATAGATGAATGGTTTTATTTGAAAGGCATGTAGCATTGCCTCAAACATTGCGGCCAAGACGGTTGAATTGCGCCAGGACAGCACGTTAACATTCATACAAATTTACAAACAGAAAAGTTTGAAATAGTAAATGCCGATATATCAAGTAAACATTAGAACAGTATTTGTCGGGATGTTAAATAAAAGGTAGAAAACTCGATATCACAAGTTAGACTAACTTAAAAGCTTGTGATATCGAGTATTCTATCTTTAATCTAAAATATAAATCAGTGCGATCATTATTATTAAGGCTTTGCGATAACAAATGGTAATAGCAGTAAGTTATATATAAAGTCACTTCACCTATATTGTATGCAACCTATATCCTAATTTAGCTGACCCGAACGGGATACAGTCACACGCATAAAGGACGCAGTCATTCCCCTAACTGTACATGTATCCTGAGCTGAGCGGGAGTATGCCCGGCATTGTAAACTCTGTACTTGCCGGGATGTCAAATAAAAGGTAGAATACTTGATATCAAAACAAGTTAAAAGAAACCCGCATCAGTGAAATTCTATATATAGGAAGGCTTGGTGATGCAAATGGTCAATAGAAATAAGATGTAAAGTCACATCACTGGTATATATTTTGTGCAAGCTACATCCTACTTTAGTACTCTCCAAGCAGGGGTTTGGGTGTTTGCTAATTTTTGGCGTGCTTTTAGGCTTTTTATGGGGATTTCTTTTTGCACTGGAATTTTTTGGGGGTTCGGTGACAAAAAAGAAACCCAGATAAAAAATCCTACAAACACGCCAAAAATAACCCAAAGCCAAAACCTCTGCTTGGAGAGTACTAGTTTAGCTGACCCGGGCAGGTTACTGGCACACACACAGATAAAAGACGCAGTCATCCCTATGTAGCTTGAGCCGAGCAGTAGTATGCCCGGCATTGTAAACTCACGCGTGCGGCATGGCGACTATTCCAGGCGCCGGGCAGCGCGGCAGAACATCTGTCACCAGATATATGCCTACTGTGGCGCTACACCCGTACGTCAACAAAACAAGCTGTCATTGTCATAACATAGAGGCCAAATTGAGTAAAGAGACTCTTTTTACACAACCAAGTGTTTTTATTCACTGTCATAACATAGATGGACAAATCGTACAAATAGTTTACGGCCTGAGTACATCCTGATCGTATATAACATATGCATTCAAGTACCAGCTAGAGTTATCAACCAAGGGTTGAGGTGTTCAAAAATTCATTCTTTCCTACAACTATCGCAATTTGGAAATCCCTGTCACCAAGTACAGTAGGGGCATTATCATTGGATAGCTTTAAACAATGTCTAGAGTTAGGTTTCAAAGGGTTAGGTGTAACATGTCGCTCAGTGTAATGTACAAATCTAACTACATCAGCTCTAAGACTACTCTCATACAGAAGTTCGGCTTCTCATAATATGGAGCCTGGCCTGGGCAGTCTGCTTTCCAAACGTGGCCAGAGGGGCCGACGAAGGTCTGAAGGAAGCATCCCCTTACTCTACACTGTCCTGCCGCTAGCGACAGAACCGCACGCAACAGTGGAGAATGGTGGAGAGGTGATGGAAGATATAGGCATCATTTGTCGGTGTGGGATTTGGTGGCTTCATCTCTATCCCTCTTTTACCTCTGACAACCCTTGGATATTAGTCTTGCCATGCCATTCCTGTCATTTTACTCATTCATTTACCAGTAGACCACATTTGAGTCCATGACAGGCTTGCATTCACAAGAAATAAATTACTTCAACATAAAACAATTAAAACTGGATACCAGTCCTATAGCTAAATACCACTGTACTCAGGCGATGTAATATTACCTCCTAATATAGTGTATACTGTTCTTTCTTTGTCTTTTTACGTCCACTTGTTACCTACAATCGTGCTCTTGTTCAAAATCCTCAAAATACTTCATAGCGATAGGCAGAAAAATCGAAAAATAAAACGATGCCAACAATCTGTTAAAAGATTTTTTTCTTTTTAAACCTAGGACTTGAGTCCCCTCAGTTGCTTCGAGATGTCTACATCAGGGAAGAAGACGTCTTCTGAAGGAACGAAAGACGAGAAGACGAAAACGAAGAAATCCAAAACCAAGAAACTGTTGCCATTCCTACGCCGCCGACTGAGCGAGGGAAACCTGTTCGTGAAAAGTTCGTCCTTCCCGAAGTTCAGCGCCGAAGAGAAAAAGCTGCAGCCTGAGAATAAAGACGCTGCTGCGTGGACTGCAGAGAACGGCTGCAGCGGAGGGAAGCTGCAGACATGCGCTGTAACAACACAGGTGAGTCTACCTGGCACAGCCCCCTAGCCTCTACCAGGCTTCAGGATGCGGCTAGAAAGAGTAAAAATTGGCCAAATATAGAGATAACATACCAGGGGAGTTGGTCCGCTAGAGAGTACAGTTTGCCGCACCCAACCACCCCCACTTCCCTTTCATGATAAGTTTGCGTTGTGTGTGGTTTCATGATACTCGAACTTATTCTCCGAAAATAATTTGTGTAAAAGTTTCTTTATGACATATTTGCAGGTAAAGGACCCCGCTGGCGGGGCCGCAGTGACATCAGAAACTCAGGAAAAATCGACAAGCAAAACCTCAGGAACCGACCCTGCCATAAGTTCTTCCTCCAGCGAAGACCCACGGAGCCAGTCTCCAACCAAGGAAAGGTCTTCCGATAGAAAGATAACCCCCAGGAGGGGCGAATCTTCAGACAAAATGTCGTCTGCAAAAAAGGGCCAGTCCCCAAGCAGAGGACCATCTCCGAAAACTGTACCATCTCCAAAGAGATCACAGTCTCCGTCGCCAAAAAGAGCACAGTCTCCATCACCAAAAAGAGCCCAGTCCCCATCACCAAAAAGAGCCAAGTCTCCGTCTCCAAAAAGAGCCAAGTCCCCATCTCCAAAAAGAGCCCAGTCTCCAAGTAGAAAACCGTCCGAAAGTAGGAGCCAGTCTCCGAAAAATGACCATTCTCCAAACAATGTTACGTCTCCAAAAGGTGTCCAGTCTTCAAACGGAGCTCCGTCTCCAAAAAGGGCCCATTCGCCAAGCAGAAAACAGTCTTCAAAAAGTGACCAGTCTCCCAAGAGAGAACCATCTACAAAAAGTGGCCAATCTTCAAGCGGAGAGTCATCTCCAAAAAGAGCGCCATCTCCAAGCAGAAAACCGTCTGAACAAAGGACCCAGTCTCCAACAAGTGTACCATCTCCAAAAAGAGAGCAATCTCCAAGTAGAAAGCCATCTGAAATAGCTCACCAGTCACCCAACAGAGTGCCACCTCCAAAAAGAACCCAGTCTCCAAGTAGAAAACCGTCTGAAAAAAGAGGCCAGTTCCCAAACAAAGGACCATCTCCCAAAAGGGGCCAGTCTCCTAATAGATGTCAATCTCCAAAGAGGGGTCAATCCCCAAGCCGTGGAGGGCCTTCTCCCAAGAGGAGTCAGTCTCCAAGTAGAGGACCACCTCTCAAGCGATGCCAGTCCCCATGCAGAGCCCCTGGGTCCCCCAAAAGATCCCACTCTCCGCGTAGAAGCCCCTCCCCCAAGAGAAGCCCCTCCCATAAGAATAATCCCACCCCCAAAAGGGGCAAGTCCCCAGATAGTAGTCCATCCCAGTCTCCAAACCGAAAACCATCTCCAAAGAGGTCTCCGAGTAGAAGTCCACCCTCCAACAACAGGACTCAATCCCCAAAACGTAGCCCCTCTCCCAAGCGGTGCCAGTCGCCAGATAGAAGAACGTCCCTCAAAAGAGATCAAACCCTCCAAAAGGGGTCGGTTCAAGAAAATTCAAGGTCTAGATCTCCGGGCAGTGGTTCTACTTCTACCGAAAAGACCGACGCTTCAGCGGTAAGCGCAAACTTAAAGAAGAAGAAAGACCCGAACATTGACATGCCAACCCTCACACAAAGCAATAATAAACCGTTGATTGTATCATCATGCTTTTCTATTGATCAGGGCCCTAGTTTAGCTGTCGTCCTCGAGCAACCAGAAATGGAACTAGAGGAAACGTGTCCAGATCTGCCAACAAAACGAACGCCTGACAATGACCCACAGTTACAGACAATATTGGACAATGACAGCAAAAATCAGGAAGAGCAAGCTCCATCCAAAGCAGAAGAAAATGGCTGCCAGGTGACAGACACTTTCGTCGAAGATGTCTTGCCACTTCAAGAAGAAAGGAAAACTTCCTCTTTGACGGACGATGCTGTAGTTTCTGGCCCAGACGAGCCTTGTCACCCCTGTTCTGTAAAGGTATTGGAAGAACCTTCTGAGAGAAGCATCAGAGAACAACAACCGAATATAGATAACACTGAAAAGACAGACGAGGTTCGTCCAACGGGTAGAAGAAAACCTGAGACCAAAGTCTCTTCTAGTAAGATCGTTTCTGTCGAAGAAAAGGCAGAAAATAAAGAGGAGACACTTTCTACTCTCATTCAACAAGGAAGCGCTGAACCCTCCTCTTATCACGTGACCGAGCCGCCCGAGGGACCCGGATGTACCCCTGGCCACGCGGCAACAGCTGCGACGGGCAACAGCGCAGGGCATGCCGGGAATGGCAACGTGGATGCAACCTGCACAGCCGGGCAAGAGCTCCGAAACACACAAGACGAGAAACAGCAACCAACAGATCTTCAAACACCGAATCCTCAGCACACTGAAGCTTGTCTGACTTCGACAAATCGCATCGGAACAGCTCCGACGGTATCTCCGGACTTAGCGACAAAGATCCGGGTGGATACGACCAGGGACAAACCTACGGTAGAACCTACCGATCCGGAAACACAACAGGTGGGTGTTCCACCATCAGAAGTTAGGCGCAACATGGACGATTCAAGAGGCGAGACTACCTATAGGGGCGATTATGTTGCCTACAGTAGTGAGACATCAACAACAGAAGTCCTTCATATAAGCGAAAATGTGCTAAATGCTCAAGAAATAGTACAGGGTGGTGAGGTATTATCTGATGGCCAATATTCGTGCGACGGACCCGGACCCGACAACACGCCAGCTGCCGCACAGCAACAAACGCACGGCATTGATCACAACAAAACCGGCGACGGTAGCGTCGTACAACAAACAAATGGTAACAGCGGTGACGCAGACTGTACATCTATAGTACAGGAAAGTGGCCACGATTCTCATACAGCATTGAGAACACAAGAGGTCCCAAACAGTGATGCAGACATTACAGAAAGTCCGACCATCGTTGATGGCAATCTCGAGAATCCGGTAAACAGTCTTGCCGAGGAAGTCAGGTTGGCTGAGGCGGAAAAATCATCAACAACAGAATCGGAGACAGTTGTCCAAACTGACGAACACACCACAGAAAACTATTCACCAACTCGGAATAGCCTCGAAAACAGCCCTTTAGGAAACCCAGACAGCGGAGCTCCTGTTAAACTTCCCGCTCGAGCCAAGAAGTCTTCCATCCCGCGAAGAGAGAGCACAGACAGCGAAAAGGAAGATGCAGGCAACAGCAGAAAAGACGGGTTGTCCAGGCACCCTCCGCTAAACGGAAACGGGAAGAGGACCAACTCTAAACCCACAAAGACCAAAGTGCCAACGAAGACACAAGGTATGCCACCAGGAGGTGGCCCCAAAGCTGCAATATCCGGAAAACGGATTCCGGATGGGCAGCAGCAAAATATTCCGGCAGGTCAGAGAAGTGCCCAGGAGATGGCAAGGTTACCGGACAACGTCGGACAAAACATGACCTGGCCCAAACAGAAAAAGACGACCAAAGAGGACAAGAAAGAAGAACTGTCCAACTTCAGGCGGACGTCGTCTTTAAGGTAGACTGATACTGTTCGTCTCACGTTATTGATTAATCCATAACATGTAGATTCTTTATTTGAAAAATTATGTCCGATCGAATAAAGGCTAATAAATAATAAATGCATGCAGTGTAACAGAAGTTAAGTACAATTATTGTCTGATCGTCTGCTACAGTTTGACTTCGTCTTTCAAGACAATCGATGATGAATAGTCCCCGTTCTATGTATTGAATTTTTTTTGTGATCTTTCTGGTCTCCTGTACGTTTTTAGATGTGCATAGCTTTCTTACTAATTTCCAAACATCCATATTTATATATATTTTTGACCAAAAAATCTAGTTTTTGAGGATGCTGCTTTCTTGAATAACTGATGACGGAACTAACTTTACTATGTTTTTTTTTTTGCCATTTTTATGAATAAAACCAAAACACGTCAAACTACGTCTGCTTTCCCTCCACAGGCTGCCGACCAAAGAAAAGACGTCGTTTAAAAGGTCTGTCAGCTTCAAACTTACGGAGAGGTCCGAGTCTTTGTCCAGTCTAGGCAGCGAAGCAAGGTGAGGGGTTACTTAGTTCCTTGTTT
This sequence comes from Branchiostoma belcheri, assembly GCF_001625305.1. Lineage (NCBI taxonomy): Eukaryota > Metazoa > Chordata > Leptocardii > Amphioxiformes > Branchiostomatidae > Branchiostoma > Branchiostoma belcheri. Next base: position 1,007,694 of record NW_017803898.1, on the reverse strand, counting down.
AAGTTTATCCAGATCCACAATTGTGACAAAAGTACCTTGATTTTATGATTTGAACACCAGACACAATCTGCAAGAGTATTTTCTTTCCTATGATTATTCGTACATTATTATGTACATGCGTACCTACGTCACATACTAGCAACAATATTGAGAATCCTGTTGTGTAACCTGTGATGACAACATGTTTTGTGTTATTCTGTAAACAACACTTACCGGCTTACCCTGCGTCATGCCAGTTACTTCAGTCACAAAGTTGTCAAATTTAGTGGAATGCGAAATGTACAATATCATTACAATACAATTAGATATTCTGGTGACTGCTGTCAGGCAGTTACTATTTGCCATACAGTCTTAAGAATATTTTCGAAGAACCATGTTTTACGATTCTTTTTTGACTTTTAGAACTATGTTTTAGAACCCTTTTCGACTTTTAGAACCATGTTTTATAACCCTTTTCGACTGTAAGAACCATGTTCTTAGATTTCTTTTCGAATTTTAGATCCATGCTTTTAGAACCATTTTCGAACTTTAGAACCATGTTTTAAGAACCCCTTTCGAATATTAGAACCATGTTTTAGAACCCTTTCGAATTTTAGAACCATGTTTTAGAACCCTTTCCGAATATTAGAACCATGTTTTTAGGTCATCTTTCGAATTTTAGAACCATGATTTTAGAACCATTTTCCACTTTATGTTCGAATTTTAGAACCATTTTTAGAACCCTTTTCAAATTTTAGAAACGTGTTCGAAACGAGCTCCAAGATTCCAATGTATACGTTGTTGTTGCTACAGCTTCGGTAGCAAGTCTGACCAGACCGTGTCGGCAGCGGTGGCGGCGACTCGCGAGTCTGTGAAGAAGGAGTGGGAGAGACGCCTGCACCCGCACTGTCCCGTACCGGCTCCCGAACCGGACAAGGTGGGGGTACTTACAGGGCTAGCATGGGCGCACAACTTAGGAGGGGGTGGGGATGGGGGCGAGGGGAAGAGAGGCGGCTGCACCTGCACTGTCCCGCACCGGCTCCGGAACCGGACAAGGTTGGTGTACATATAGGGACAAGATAAGTACAATCAGGTTTTTTAGGGGTCAAAGTTCAAGGCCCCTGATATTCGGTTAGCGCCATTCTGAGTTGAGGTCAGACTTGTTTTAGAGACGTTCCAGGTACGTTACTTGTTAGTTAGAGCGTGCACGCCTTAGATAGTCAGGCTAGGATTCAGATACTTTGACAGTTGCAAGCCAAGAACCCAAGGGCGATACGGAATACACCGTGTAGTATTTTGTATGTATTCTCTATCTGTGTAATCAGGTTTTTAGGGGTCAAAGTTCAAGGCCCAGAATGTTCGGTTCGGACTTGTTTTAGAGACGTTCCGGTTCTGTTACTTGTTACTTAGAGCGTGCACGCGTAGATAGTCAGGCTAGGATTCGGATACTTGCCAGTTAAGAACCCACACAAGTTAAGAGTCAAGGTGAGACGGTTTCTCTTTGTTGCAGGCAATGGTATACAGGCATAATGGGCACACAACGTAGGAAGGGAGGGGGGCAGTGGGTATACACAAAACGTTCTATCAGCATTAAAGTTTATCTGAGTTAATTTCGTAATGAAAATTAAACCAACTCCAACTCAAACAATAAATAGAAAGAAAGTACATCATGCTAGCCTACAGCTTGGATGTAGTAAAGCCCTCTTGTATAGTGCTGAAGGGCCTCCTCTGTCCTTAGTGCTGAAGGACTTTCCCTGTCTCTGTTCTTAGTGCTGAACTATGACCTCTGTCGTAATAATCAGAAGCCAACAAACATAGAAAAGATCCTGTAAATCAGTTTCCTGATACTCATTTAGTCTCTCATCTCCTCTGGTCAATGATTTCTCCTTTTTAGGCCGATTTCTACTAGTAATTCAGCCTGCAAAGGAGTCTAGGAGACTAGTACTCATTATCAATGTTCCTTCTTTTGCAGTACCTGACTCCCATCCAGCAGAAAGACTTCATCCTCCGCCATCTTGCTGACCTCTACAAGAACGTGCACAAGGTCATCTCGGACCGGGAGAGACAGCTGGCCGAGACGGAGGACGACTTACGCAAACTTACGGAGGAGCTATCCCACCGTGAGGATGACGTCATCAGGATGGGGACGGAGGCGGAAATGTCGGCAGCACGGGTGGAGGACCTCACTACTGAGGTTAGTGGGCTGATAATACTAGGGTTCAGGTAGGGGCTGGAAAACGGAAAGAGTAGAAAATGGCAAAATAGAGAAATAACAGCCAGGGGAGTTGGTCCCTAAAGAGTAACGTTTGTCACACACCCAAACACCCACCCACACTCACACCCACACATATACCCCTAGGCCCTGTCCTTGGTGCTGAACACTATCCACACACAAACATACACACACACATACCCCTGTCCTTGGTGCTGAACACTATCCCCCCCCCACACACACACATACACACACACACACACACACACACACACACACACACACATACACATACACTCACAGACACACACACACAAAAACACACACACAGTCACACACACACACACACACACACACACACTCTCTCACACAATACCACTGTCTGT
>NW_017803898.1:996564-1004946 GCF_001625305.1 Branchiostoma belcheri | reverse complement strand
TCCTTGGTGCTGAACACTACCCCCCCCCACACACACACATGAACACCCACACACACACACACACACACACACACACACACACACACACACACAAATACCCTTGTCCTTGGTGCTGAAAACTGAACACACACACACACACACACACACACATCCCTGTCCTTGGTGCTGAACACTATCCCTCCACACACATACATTTACACACACACACACCAGCAATTCCTATCTTTTATAAACAGCAAAATTTTTTTCTCCCAGGTGCGCTGTCTTGAGGCTGAGCTAGCCCAGCACAGAGAGGCAGCCCTCAGTGCCCAGGATGAGGTCAGTGACGAGGAATATCAGCGACTCGAGGCCCAGACCGAGCTGGAGGAGGTCAGAGGTCAGATGGAAGCCGCCAAGCGGAAAGCATCGGAACTGCAGGTTGCAGTGGATGCCAGAGAAACACTGTAAGTTTGATTTAATGCACTGTCTAATGTCAATGAGTTTATTATATTCTAACTTTGGCTTATATCCTTCGTCAAGAAGGTTTTCAGTAGCGTTTGTCTGTCTGTCCGTTTGTCCGTCTGTTTGTGAACAGCATAACTCAAGAAGCTTAATATGCATTCTCATGAAACTTGGTAGGTGTGTAGGTCTGGATGAGACCTAGAATTTGAAATGATTAGATTCTGGGCCCCCAGAAGGCTTTTGTTGGTACTGCAGCAGAACTTCCAGTTTAGATATCTCATGATCTGGACATGCTAGAGTCAGATGTTCCCTGTGTGGGAACCAGTGAAACAAACAGGAGCGAGTAGACAGCGAGTAAACAGGAAAACCCCTGCTGACTCCCTGGACACCGGTAATCAACCCCGTGCCCGAAACCCAGGCAGCCAGCTTACAACACCAGTGCTCTAATGACTACTCCAAAAGGTCCAGACCCATTGGAATGGCCCAGGTAGTGTAGCTTGAACCCCACTGTTACAGTGTAGTAAATAACACTATTTCCTGTCCTCCCGCAGCTGTGCGGAGCTGCACAGGAAACTGAGCCAGCTGCAGGCCTACTGGCCATATATCTAACATTCCACTAAGTCATGACCTATATTCCTGTATATTAACTATACCGACTAATAGTATACTGACTATACTGAGTATACTGACAGTATATTCCTGTACTTAACAGCTGTGCAGAGTTACACAGAAAGCTGAGCCAGCTGCAGACTGATGTGAAGAAGCGGGACCAGGAGACTCAGCGACGTTTCCTCGAGATGTATGAGAAGGGTCGCGCAGCAGAGCAGTTCGAGCAGAGCGAAAACCTGCTGTATGACGCCATGTCAGCTCCTGCACAGGTGAGAATTTAGAAATAGTACCTAGGCAGGTAAAGACAGATTAAGACATAACACTTGCACAAGGAGGAACAAAGGTACAACAACTGCACAGGTGAGACGTAAGAAACAGCACGTGCACGGGGAAGAATTTATGAACAACATCTGGGCATGTGAGAACTAGGACTAGCATCTTCATGGGGAAGAATTTAGGAACAGCACAACATGTGAGAACAGGGGTACAGCACCTTATCAGGTGAGAATGGGCAAAGCTTCTGGACAGGTGAGAATGGGGGTAGAGGAGCTGGGCAGGTGAGAATTAGTGCAGTGTATTAGTTGCCCTTTCTGGTTCCTTTCTCACTTATGCAATCTCTTTTACTAATTTGCAACTGTGTCTTACTCTATCAAGAACTCTAGTGACTAGTGACAGCACATGAAGTGTAGACATGTGTTGTGAGCCACTGTATGCTTTGTCTGTACTGCAATCTCGCCTTTTCCAGTTCCTGTTTTCAGAGCTGAATCAGCTCCTAATCTGCAAGCAGATTTTCTGATGGCCACAAAGACAGTACTTCAAATTGATCATTGATTCATTGATTCATTGGCCAATAGATACTGTCTTGCCAAGTTGATATTGTCTTGCCGATTTGATACTATCTTGCCAGTTTAATACTGTCTTGCCGATTTGATACTGTCTTTGCGGCCACTGAACGATCTGCTTGGAAATTAACTAGCTCTTGCCTTATCCTTTGACTCAGAGCTCTACTTTCCTTTCTTCCTCTCTCCTCTTGCATCTTCAGGCCAGTCCTGCCAAACCACGTCCCCAGCGTGCACCTGTACCCTCACCCCGACCTGTCAGACGACAGCCATCAGCTCTTCCACATGGACAGGTAAGTGGTCAGGAAGGTTTTCTGAGGAGTTATACATATAATGTCTGAATGTCTGTTCCTTCCTGTTTCCAACTACAAGTATGTTGATGGATTTGAGACTTGAGGATTCAGTTAAGATGTTTATGTACAACTGTTACAACTACTTTCATTGTTGCATATGAAAGCACTATGTGCTGCAGCTGCAGCAAAAATGGATTCAAAGTTTCAATGGTTAATTATTTTTAAATTATGGCCTTGTCCCTAAACATAAAAAAGGAGTGGCATGACAAAATCTCAGCACAAAAACACTCTTTGGTTAGTGATCCCTGACTCCCACACTGTCAGACATTGGGGAACTTTATGACTAATGACACTAATGACTTTGTAACAATCTTCCAGAGGCAATAATGACAGACTGGACAGATTCAAGGTAATTCTTTCCTGAGCACAAAACTTTGACACTGTGTATTGTCAAAAACAGTCCAGCTGTTTATATAAATGCTGAGTGAGAGCTGATATAACATTTAGATTAAAAAAAGAGGTAGCGAGTTTGTTTTGCACTAGGGAAGATTTATCTTTCTTCTCTCTCATGTACAGGTAAATGTGAACGCACTGCTGCGGAGAATCAAGCAGCTGGAAGAACAGCTGATCCAGGCGCGAGGTGACCAGCGCAGCGAGACGTACAGGAAGGGGGAGAAGGCCGAGTCTGATGTACAGGTGGGTCTGAATTATAGATCACATAGGCCAGGGTTAGAATCTTAACAGCCAACTGACCCTACAGTCTTCTGCTATAGAAACTGCTACCTGTCCATGAGAGATTATGTCGCCCAATGGATGGGTATTTGTCAGTGTGCTCGCTATGACAGCAACATATTGTTTAATCCACAGATTCTTTTACCACCTAGAACACCAAAACTCGCTACTATTAAAGATTACAAGACCTACTCAATATGCAGAATGTGGGACTATTCATTATCCATTGCCTTGAAAGAAGAAGTTATTCTACTACTTCATAAACTTCATTATTATCTATATGCTCTCTATTGTAGTTGTATCACATGTATTGCTTTATTTCTTTGACCCTGTACATGCAAATAGCCTTCAATCATGATTTTGCAGACAAAGAAATTTGTGATGTCATGTTTTACATATCACTCCATTTGTTTGTCTGTCCATCCCCCAGGTGAAACTACGTGTTCTCCGTGACGCAGTGTTCTACTACCTGGTCGAGCGGGAACGCGAACAGAACCTTCAGATGATCCTTGAAATCTGCAACTACAACGACAAACAGAAGAAAATGATCATCAAAACTCTTAAGCAGAAAGATTAGGCCACAGCAAGTAAATTGTATGGATGACATCCTCCACAGACTCCAAATATAATGCGAGCGGGTGAAAAACAACAAGGCAAGCCGAAAAACAAGGTTCCTATAATTTCAAATTTTGACTCAATCATTGCACAAATGGTTTTGATTCAGTGGGAACATCACATATACACAGCCAACATCACATATCACTGCATCAAAGTAAGAAACAAAACATTTAATCAGAGCCTTTTCTTGTCTCCTCCGTTCATATTTTTCTGCCATCCATGTTGCGGCATGGCAACAGACATATTTGCCCATTTTCAACATGTTGACCACTTTCAGAGGGCAACAAAATTTCATGTTTTTCTTCCCAAAATCAGGCAGAAATTAATGTGCGCGCTGATGTCATCCATAAAAATTACTTGCTGTGGCTATAGTCCAGACTCAGGTCTCGAAATTAACTTTTCTTCCTATTGTCCCAAACGGCACTGTCCCAAAAATAAATTTCAATTGTCCCGAAGTGAGGATGAACTGTCCCAACCTGTTTTTTTGAAGTATGGTATGACTTCAACTTGAAGTCAACTTTATTTTGCTTTACGTTCTGACTCCCAGGCACACTATAATTGCAGAGTAGACAGGAAATTCGGGGAGGACTTTTTCCAAAGCCAAAAGCCGGGATGTGTGCCTGATAAAAAAAAGAAGGGCTGATATTCTAATGTTGATTATTTTTCTACTGTCCCAAAAATGTCCCAAAGTGTCTTTTTAGTTGTCCCGGGCTAAATTTTAGTGGTCAGTGGCCATCGGGACACAGTTAATTTCGAGCCCTGTAGACTGTAGTACCAACACCGCCATCTAGGGGGCGCTTTTTCTGCCTTTTGATCAGGATACTGTATACATTTTCAGGTGGGCCAAATACATCTTAGATAACACGCACGAGTATATCTGCATCGTTTTTGCTCGTCAAAATTGTCACTTTTGTCAGTCTATTTTCGCCTATCTTGGACCCTTGATTAAATAGAACTTCTTTTCTTAATTAAATAAGACCGTGTCTTATTAGCTATAGTATTTTGGTGTGGATTTGTAAAGCTGAAGTCAGATAAACTTCTTAACTGTTGATATACGTGTATTATGTTTCCTTCGAAATATATTAGAGTATAGTTATAGTTATTGGGAACTGTTGTGTATGTGTAGACCATTAGTTCGTTACTTTAATGCAAAATTAGTATATTAAAAATGTTGATATGTTTAGCCCCATGGGCATGAACATGCAATAAAGATTCTAATGTGAATTCAAAGCCTGCGTCATGAAGTTTTTGGGGTCGCCACTTGAGGTTGAATGATATTTAAGAAAAATGTTTGAAAGGCAAATATAGTTGTAACGTTGTGATTTTAATTGTGTTGTATTTTTAAATAAATTATTCAAAATAAACTACAATACGTTTTAATACATAAATACTACAAGTCTTAACACTACTGTTAGTGCCCTGTCTTCTATATAATGGTATGGTCCAAAAAGTGGTCGGTTATTCTAATAACCGACCACTTTTTGGTTTTGAGGTTACGGCCTGATAACCAATGACAAATGGAGCCTTCTGATTGGTTAACTTCTTCTGGCTTTGTGATAATGCGTTTATAGCTTGACACAGAAATGCAAATTATGATGACGTAGGCGTTTGATCTAACTTAATTACTTAATTGAGAAAATGCAAATTATGGTGACTACTGTTCAGGTGGTTAGACCACGCTTCAGCAAAATGGCGAAGTGTGCAGGACATGGAAGGACATGGAAGGACTCGGTGGTTAAAATTCGTCTTTTAAGACGAGCTACGTCCGTTTAAGGAGGTGAGTCGCATTTAACAATGCCTTTTATGTTGTCATGACTACTAGCATTTGGGCCGAACTTGTTGAAATGAAGCTAAAACAGAATGGCGTGACTCGGAACCACGAGGTCCCGGGTTCGAGTCCTGACATGCCATGCCAATCTTGTGCCCTTGAGAAAGGCATTTTACACCAATTTTTCCTCACTTCCCTCAGGTGAAAATGAGTATTGTACTGTCCCCTGTATTGGTGGCGGCATTAATATAAGTTGAGAAAAGTTGAGTGTGCCGTCACCTCGTCTTGTGATTATATGTTGGAATAAAAAAAAATGGCGTGAATTTTTGCGCCGGTAACGATTGCAGTAAAGACGCCGTTCGGGAGCGCTTTTTTTCATGTCCACTTTGAAACAGCATGACTTTACATTAGATACGCTCGTTTTATTACCTTCGCCAAGAAGGTTATGTTTTTGGAGGCGTTCGTGTGTGTGTGTGTCTGTCTGTGTGTCGACACTCTAACTTGAGAAGGCTTTTATAGATTGTCTTCATATTAGGTATATGGGTAGGTCTTATGACCTATAAATGATTAGATTTTGACCCCCCTGGCGGCTTGTTATGGTACTGCAGCAGATTTTCAGGTGGTGTGCCATCTAACTTAATTAGTTAATTGAGAAAATGCAAATTATGGTGCCTTCTGTTCAGGTGGTCAGACCACGCTGCAGCAAGATGGCCGATGTGCAGGGCATGGAAGAACTCGGTGGTTAAAATTCGTCGTTTAAGACAAGCTACGTCCGTTTAAGGAGGTGAGCCGCACTTTGCATTGTGTCCTTTATGTTCTCGATACTATTTGGGCCGAACTCGTTGCAATGAAATGAAGCTATAAAACACAGAATGGCGTGAATTATTTGCGCCGGTGACGATTCCCTGTGAATAAATCTGCGCTTAGTAAAGTCGCCGTTCGGGGGCGCTTTTTTCAAGTACGCTTTGTTTGAACTAACATGACTATACATGTACATTAGATACGCTCGTTTTATTACTAAGTACCTTCGCTAAGAAGGTTATGTTTTCGGAGGCCCCGTGTGCGTGTCTGTTTGACTGTCAACATGCTAAATCAAGGTTATAGATAACTAAGGAAGAAGTGACGAGAGTTTGGGCCCCCAAGCAACTTGACTTGGAACTGAACGGCATTTGTTGAAAAAAACATTCAAAGGAATATAACTCAAGAACGGGTAGAGGTATCGTCGTAATTTTTGGTGTGTAAGTAGCTTAAGTGATGCTTCACATAATTAGATGGCAATTATGCAAATAAGGGTTTACGTTGTATAGTTAATGAGGCATAACTAATTCAGGCAAATAATGATCTTATTTGTATTGTCGATGATATTCTGAACCATAATTTGTGATCTTTCTGAATGTGTATCTCTTTTACACCCTAGGCTTGAGATGCTGATGTAGAGCTGACATTGTGAGACCTGTCAGCTATCCTGTGTACCTGTCTATATTCAAGGAGGATTTGCCAGCTATCCTGTGTTCCTTTCCATATTCCAGGAGGATCTGTTTCTGAAGGACCTGTTACCAGTATCTACAAAAGAAGAGAACATCGGACTTGACTGTGAGTTGACGTTTATTCATAAACTCTTTCAAAAACGGGGTCTGCATGCCGCAAAGCGTAATCAGCCGTTTTAAGTTTGCATAATGGAAAGTCGGGTCAAACTATTCACCGTTTAACTGCCATCTATGTGATAAAACGTCCAGTCAGTACAAGTAAACTGTAATACGTGGTCGTTCCTTTGCAGCATTCTGCACCTTGCCATGTCAAATTTGCATAATTTGAGGTCAAATAACATGAAATGTAATCTACGTGAAACCAACCTGAACAAATGTAAAGTGCGGTCACTGCCTTACAGAATTTAGCTCGCAAAGCGCGATCGGGACCTCCCATGCAGACACTTGAAATGACAATGAAAGATGTTGGGAAAGGGCATGTTTGCGGTCCTCTGAATTTTTAATTCTAAACGTTATTGTTGAAACTCAGCTGGCCCTCCCTGCTATTTATTGTCATTTCTGAAAGAGTTCACATTCCTAACATTTAGTTTAAGGTTGTGACTAATCTTTTATTGCAAATGTGACGGAGAACACAGTACATTTTCCTATTTAGGAGAGCACTTGTAATGATTGCCTGTTGTTTCATTCTGTATAGCAATGGGATTTATTTTTAACAGCATTTGTGATCAAACTGTTTCCCTGATATCCAAGATTTTGCATGTTGGTATCTGACAAAATTGTAATTTTAAAATAATACTATGATTTGGAACAAGGATAGTCCAGTCCAGAAAATAAAATAATGAAAAGAACAACAAAGATGTACGTATAATTATAATTTTCCCTTTATAAACTCCTTTCTGAAAAAGAAATTGTCGTTTTGTGTGAACAAATGGCAATACCTTGTAAAGCAATCTAAACAAGAAATCTTTCAAAAAAAGCTGACCGGAGGCCAAAATGGGAATAGCATTACTTGTGGCAATGATATTTTTGAGATATAGCTGTTTTTGAGACAAATAGAAAATTCAAAAGAGACGATTGTAAAAAATTTTCTGAGTGAAAGTTCTTTTGACCAAAGGAACAATATGATATGGCTTCATTGGGTCAGTTCTCTTCGTTCAAAGCCCTTATTCTAATCGAGTTTTGTACGAAGAGAAATGTTTTTTGAATGAAGAGAACTGACCCAATGAAGCTTTGTCGCATTGTCCCTAAGGTCCTTCGTACAGAAGCCTTGTCGTATTGTCCCTATGGTCCTTCGTATGGCCCTTCCGTCCACCAAGCACATTTCCATTTCATTTTAGAGCTAGTAGTATAACTTAACTGGACAGTTGCAGTGACAGGTTGACAAAAGTGTCTAATACAAATGTAGCAGGTATGGCCACTACCAAAATGTTTGGCTGGTCTTCTATATGGCTCTACGATGGTCTTTGAACTTATCAGGCAAAAACACATGAAACATTCAAAGATGAATAATGGTATTTTTAAGCACTCAAACAAGGTCAAACATGTTCAGAAAATTAGGTGAAACATTGAAAGAGATATTATTGTGAGGATCATGA
>NW_017803898.1:990162-996544 GCF_001625305.1 Branchiostoma belcheri | reverse complement strand
GAAGGACCTGTTACCAGTATCTACAAAAGAAGAGAACATCGGACTTGACTGTGAGTTGACGTTTATTCATAAACTCTTTCAAAAACGGGGTCTGCATGCCGCAAAGCGTAATCAGCCGTTTTTAAGTTTGCATAATGGAAAGTCGGGTCAAACTATTCACCGTTTAACTGCCATCTATGTGATAAAACGTCCAGTCAGTACAAGTAAACTGTAATACGTGGTCGTTCCTTTGCAGCATTCTGCACTTTACCATTTCAAATTTGCATAATTTAAAGTCGAACAATATCAAATGTAATCTACGTGAAACCAACCTGAACAAATGTAAATCGTGGTCACTGCCTTACAGAAGTTAGCACGCAAAGCGCGATCGGGACCTCCCATGCAGACCCTTAAAAATGACAATGAAAGATGTTGGGAAAGGGCATGTTTGCGATCCTCTGAAATTTTCATTCTAAAGGTCATTGTTGAAACTCAACTAGGCCCTCCCTGCTATTTGTTGTCATTTCTGAAAGAGTTCACATTTCTAACATTTAGTTTAAGGTTGTGACTAATCTTTTATTGCAAATGTGACGGAGAACACAGTACATTTTCCTAGTTAGGAATGCACTTGTAATGGTTGCCTGTAGTTTCATTCTGTATAGCAATGGGATATATTTTCAACAGCATTTGTGATCAAACTGTTTGCCCTGATATCCTCTTCATCATGATCCACATCCACCCTTTAAAAACCATTAAATGTTTTATAATAATATGTGAAGAAAAGAAAATCTACATGGTGACACGAAACAATCAATAAAAGAAAGCAAAATGGTCAGGGAAACTAGAGAGGCCGACATTTGCTTGGGAGCAAATACAGCATATTTCAGTCCATCTCCCTCCCACGAAAAAGTGGACTATTCCAAACTTACCCCAGTGTAAAAATGGCAAAGATTCTCAAATAAATGAATTATATAGTAGCTATGTAATTGAGAACAAAGATGCAAGAACAAGCACATTGAATCTCGAAAGCTTTACTAATCTTATTACAGGTATGCAAATACTAACAATGATGAGATTTGATACATTTTGAAGGTCTTAGGCACATAAAATTGAATGTGTGGGTCATTACACACGACTTACGTGCAATGTGACCTCAGGTAACCTGCAATGGAACACATGTTCCATGGATGGAACAGGCCATTCTTTAGATAGAACATGGAACGGGTACAGCACTTTTGGCCCTTTTTTGGCCTGAAATAGCCATTAAAGTCCCCCAAATAAGTCATTTGGAAGTGGTGTATGCCAAACATGTGACTGCTATTCTGTAGACACATGTTCAAGGTACCCTTATACCGAATTTCAGATCATTTGGTTGTTAAACCAGGGCTCAGGATCCAAAAATCCATTTTTTGTCGAAAAATGCCCCAAAAAGCCTTCATAAAAATTTTTCAAAGGCATGTATCAAAAAAATGAAAAAAACGCCTAGGGGTATTGGCCCACTCTACCTCCTTGCCAAATTTCAGGTCATTTGACTAAGAAATGACAGAGTTGAATCCCTTTGACTGTGTGGCAGGAGGAGGAGGAGGAGGAGAAGGAGGAGAAGAAGAAACATGAGGGAACACAATATATTTCATCCATACCATGGTATGGACTGAAATATAATAAAAGCATTGAACATACCTACTTTCATTTGGTAAAGTAAAACCAAAAGCATTCAAAGTGGAAAAAAAATGAAGAGACATTTTATTATGATCATAAATTATAGCAATTAACGTGTACATCAACAGTGAAGATTTTGTATTTGTTGGTATCTGACAAAATTGTTTTCTGATTTTTTAAATATATGATTTGGAACATATGACAGTACAAAATGTAAGCTTTTCTTTCAATGATATCGATAGTCCAGAATATAAAATGTTCAAAACAACGACAAAACTGTATATATAATTATGATTTTCCCTTTATAAACTCCTTTATGAAAAAGAAATTGTCCTTTGTGTGAAGAAATGACAAAGCATTGTAAAGCAATCAAAACAAAGCTTTTAAAAAAGCTGACCGGAGGCCAACATGGGAATAGCTGGTTGGGTAGCATGGGTTCAAGTAATAGGTTACCTTCAGTTGGTGAGTTGAATTGTAGCAATGCTAAAAAAAAGTGACTTTAGATGCACCCTGCTTATAACATTACTTGTGGCAATGATATTTAGAGATATAGCTGTTTTTGAGACAATAGAAAATTCAAAAGAAGAGATGATTGTAAAAATTGTACTGAGTGATACTAGTAGTTCTTGGGCCATAGGAACAATGCGATAATCCTTCTATTCCAAGGACCATAGGAACAAGGCTTCACTGGGTCCGTTCTCTTCGTTCAAAACACTTTTTCTAATTGAATCGTTCAAGACACATTTCATTTCGGAAATGGGTTTTGAAAGAACAGAAATGGGTTTTGAATGAAGAGAACTGACCCAATGAAGCCTTGTCGCATTGTCCCTATGGTCCTTCGTACGGCCCTCCCATCCACCAAGTGCATTTCCATTTCATTTTAGAGCTAGTAGTATAATTAAACTGGACAGTTGCAGTGACAGGTTGACAAAAGTGTCTAATACAAACGTAGCAGGTATGGCCACTGCCAAATGTTGGCTGGTCTTCTATATGGCTCTACGATGGTCTTTGAAACTTATCAGGCAAAAACACATGAAACATTCAAAGATGAATAATGGTATTTTTAAGCACTCAAACAAGGTCAAACATGTTCAGAAAATTAGGTGAAACATTGAAAGAGATATTATTGTGAGGATCATGAACATCTCTAAAATGTATTTGTCTCTGGTTGTCAAATAAGAAATCAAATAACAAGCAGGATTATTCATCTTAACAAAATATACAAAAACACAATTATAGGCATTTACCACCTTTTCTTTTTAAACAATGATGGAGTGGATTTCTGGGAAGTATTTTGGTCACATAATGGTTGTTAGGAATATGTCCTTTTTCTTTACAGAAAATAGAAAAGGCAATGTTGTGCTTTCTTTCTGTAGAGTGAAATGTACTATGTACAGGTAAGCTGTGTGTGATGTTTCAAAGGGAAAAATCAGCAAAACAAGTCTACTTGTCTTTTCGCTAGGATTTTAATTACTCTCAAGTTGTTTTCTACTTTTAATGCAGTCAGGTCAGATAGTGTAGATAGGAAGAGGTTAAAAATCAATCTTGGTATAACTAAACTGCAGATAGAGTTGTTTCTAGTTTAAATGCAGTCAGGTCACAGATAGTGTAGGTAGAAGAAATTTAAAATCAATCTTGGTATAACTAAACTGTAGATAGTTGTTTTTACTTAATGCAGTCAGGTCACAGATAGTGTAGGTAGAATGTTAAAAATCACTCTTGGTATTAACTAAACTGTAGATAAAGTGCTTTCTACTTTTAATGCAGTCAGGTCACAGATAGTGTAGGTAGAAAGGGGTTAAAAATCTTGGTATAACTAAACTGTAGATAGATCGAGTTGGTTTCTACTTCAAATGCAGTCAGATAGCATAGGTAAAAAGAGGTTAAAAATCAGTCTTGGTTTAACTAAACTGTAGATAGTTGCTTTCTTACTTTAAATGCAGTCAGGTACAGATAGGTAGAAGGTTAAAAATCTATCTTCAAGTTGGTATAACTAAACTGTAGATAAAGTTGCTTTGTACTTTAAATGCAGTCAGAATGACAGTGTAGGTAGAAAGAGGTTTAAAATCAATCTTGGTATAACTTAACTGTAGATAAAGTTGCTTTCTATTTTAAATGCAGTCTGAGGTCACAGATAGTGTAGAAGGAGGTTAAAAATCAGTCTTGGTATAACTAAACTGTAGATAAAGTTGTTTTCTATCTTAAATGCAGTCAGGTCACAGATAGTGTAGGTAGAAAGAGGACAAAACACTTAAAATCAATCTTGTTACATGTATAACTAAACTGTAGATAGAGTGCTTTCTACTTTAAATGCAGTCAGGTCACAGATAGTGTAGGTAGAAAGAAGTTTAAAATCAATCTTGGTATAACAAAACTGTAGATAGAGTTACTTTCTAACTTAAATGCAGTCAGGTCACAGATAATGTAGGTAGAAAGAGGTTAAAAAGCAATCTTGGTATAACTAAACTGCAGATAGTTGTTTTCTACTCTAAATTCAGTCAGATCACAGATATTGTAGGTAGGAGGTTAAAAACCAATCTTGGTATAACTAAACTGTAGATTTAGTGCTTTCTACTCTAAATTCAGTCAGGTCACAGATAGTGTAGGTAGAAAGGTTAAAAATCTATCTTGTTATACCTAAACTGTAGATAGAGTTGCTTTCTATTTTAAATGCAGTCAGGGCACAGAATGTGTAGGTACAAAGAGGTTAAAAATCTATCTTGTTATACCTAAACTGTAGATAAAGTGCTTTCTATTTCAAATGCAGTTAAGTCACAGATAGTGTAGGTAGAAAGAGGTTAAAAATCAATCTGGTATAACTAAACTGTAGATGGAGTTGCTTACTACTTTAAATACAGTCAGGTCACAGATATATAAGTGTAGGTAGAAGGAGATTAAAAATCAATCTTGGTATAATTAAACTGTAGATAAAGTGCTATTCTTCTTTAAATGCAGATAGAGTAGGTAGAAAGATTAGAATCGATCTTGGTATAACTAAACTGTAGATAGAGTTGCTTTCTATTTTAAATGCAGTCAGGGCACAGAATGTGTAGGTAGAATGTTAAAAATCACTCTTGGCATAACTAAACTGTAGACAGAGTTACAGTTAGAGGTTGATAAAAAGCACAGTGTCCAGCAGGTATGGCCTTGACAGTGGGTCAGGATCTCTTTCCTGGTCCCCATGGTCTCTGCAAAAGATAGATATCAATAAGAGGATCATATACAAGTACTAAAAGTTAATAGAGGGATAGGGGTGTCTTTTTAGTGAATTCGTGACCACAAATGACCACTCTGGGTCCTTCCTTGTCACATGAATCTGAATTGTTTTGTTCCGTTGTGTCCAGATTGTGCTCCCATTTATTATTCTGAAGTTTTATAAATCGTAGTTGACAGTTTTACTTCCATCTTTTAAGCGAATGACCACTTAACGCCTTGCAAAATATTGGCCCTTGCGCAACTGGGCAAAAAATCCTGACCACCACAAACAAGTACAAATAGGTGTCTCCTGAATTCCTGCAAAGTTTCCGTACTGTACGCACTTTTAAAGTACCGTTTTTGCCGAAATCATGATGACATTGTATAATTTGCCAAAAAAAGGTACTTTAAAAGCGTGTACAGCACGGAAACTTTGCAGGAATTCAGGAGACATCTATTTAAACTTTATCATTTGTGGTGGTGAATTTTGGCCCAGTTGTGCAAGGGCCGATATTTTGCAGGGCATTAAATAGAAGTCCAACTTGCAACTTCGATTTATAAAACTTCGGATTAATAAATGGAAGCAAAATTTGGACATGGCTCAGCAAAAAATTCAGATTCATGCGACAAGGATGGCCCCAGAATGGTAATTTCTGGTCATTTGCTAAGGCCCGGTTTACACGTGCGTCGTTTATATGTGTCAGGCGTGGAACGACATGCGCACTGCACTGCATGTTTTGTGCGACAGATTTTTTTGTGTGTGTAAACAACGCCCGGCGCAGGTTGTGTACACGCTAAAAAATCTGTCGCACAAAACGCGCAGTGCGGCGTGCGCGTTGTTCCACGCCTGACACATATAAATGACACACGTGTAAACTGGGCCTTAAAAGACGCTCCTGTTAAGTCATTTCACAGGTAGATTTAAAGTAAAATATACTGTAGACAGACTTTTAAGTCTTACAGCGACAGGTTGAGTTGACACGTGACGTAAAAGCTTTCTACTTGCATTGAGATGTAGACCACGTTTAAGTTACAAAAGTTAAGGCAGATAGTTTTCTGTGTTAGGGCAAAAATTTAGGCAGGTTTTAAAATAGCTGATAGCATCATTAAAATCTAGTCTGAAAGAACTTTCGAGCAAACTGTAGGAGTAGTTTTGTTTTGCTGATTTTTTTCTGAGTGAATTTTCCCGCCAAAACTAACACTAATTGGCACCCTCACCTGGCTAATTAATTGGATTAAGTTTTCCCGCCAAAAAACTTAGTATATGGAGCACTCTAACCTTGAACTTGTGCCCCCCTCCCCACACTTAGCTTCTTCCACAACTCACACAGTATGTTAGTTACACTGTTCCAACACTTTCGACTTCTTTGCACATGTAACTTCTCTGAACAAGTAGTAACCACACTCTGCTACCCAAACACGTAGTTGATCGAGCACAGTTTTTTCCACCACAATGACTTTAGAATCTCTCGCTCTCCTGGTCAGTCAATTTGCACTGGTATACTGATGTTTCGAAGCATCAATGTCTCCCAAAAAAGACATCCCTCGG
>NW_017803898.1:980647-990142 GCF_001625305.1 Branchiostoma belcheri | reverse complement strand
TTTTGTCAATCATATTAACTTAAATAGATCTTTTGGAATCTTTGTACATTGCCTTTTGTACATATTTTGGATTTTAATGTTGGGATCACAAAAATTGAAAGATTTTATCAACATTCTTGTCATAAACTTGTTAGAAGTATTGTGACATAATTTTCGGTGTAAGGCTAATCACTGTTTCCATTCCAGACTTTTGTGAGGGCCTGCATGCCCTTTTTCGTAAGGCGTGTTCAGGCTTCGTAATCCGCAGGCAGCCTCCGCAAATTGAACGTAATTGGACATTAGCCGCAAATCGTAAAGTCGTAATCAGCTCTGATACTTTTAACGTAATTCGTAATCGGCCTCAAAAATTTTGCGTAATTCGTAATCACAGACCCCACGTGCAGGCCGTCTTTTGTTTCTCTGTCTCCAAGATGTGAACCCGGAGACCAGACTGAGCTGGAGGAAGAACAAGACTTCTATTGGCAGAGCTGTGTGAAAGAAGATGGGGAGGTGTGAGTATGTTTTCTTTATTAACACAAGACATTACACTCCATGCACACATGTGCTTGCATTTCTCTCATTTGCCCATTTCATTCTTCTTTAAGGTCAGCATGCCTTTTCTTCTGTGAGGAGCCATTAAACGTTAATCATAGCTGGCGACACAAAAAAATCCTTTGAATCATTTATTTAGTTGACTGCCAAATTGCCTAAAAATCGCTTTGGACCTTTACACTCAAATTGTCCCTATACCCGTAGTTGATTGAACTTTTCCCTACAAAAACTTTGCAGTCACTGCTTAGATTCCATGTTGTTATCCTGAATTGTCAGTGAATAGGCAAAATAGCCCCAAAATTGTTGCTTGGATATTTACACTAAAATCTCCTAACACATATATTTTTCAAAAAGTATCTTAGCCGGACGCTTTAATTCCACGTCACTGAAAAATTCTAAATATTCTGTAGTTGAATATGCCAAATTGTCCCAAAATTGTTGCTTAAATTCCCCCCACTAAAAAATTAGTGTGCCGGCTGCTCTAATTCCACATTGTAATCCTCTTCTTATTGTATAGTTGAATGCGAAATTACCCAAAAATTGTCGCTTTGGACCTTTACACTTAAATTTCGCCACCAAAAAATTGATATCTTAGCTGGCCACATCAATTCCACCCTGATTCCTTCTTTTTCCGCCAAAAAAAGCCAATTGTGACCCTCACCTGGTTAATTAATTGGATTAAATTTTCCCGCCAAAAAACTTAGTATATACACCAGTATATACACCACTCTAACCTTGAACTTGTGCACCCCCCTCCCCACACCTACCTTCTCCCACAGTAGTTACACTGTTCCAACACTTCAGACTTCTTTAGACATGTCACTTGTCCAAACATGTAGTCACCACACTCTGCTACCCAAACACTTACTTCATCAAGTGTAGTTTTTCAGTCACATTAGACTTTCGAATGATCTCTTGCTCTCCTGCCGAGTCAATTGCACTGGTATACTGATGTTTCGAAGCATCAATGTCTCCCAAAAAGACATCCCTCGGGGAGTACACTTAGTGCATTGACCGACCAGGAGAGCGAGAGATTCTAAAGTCATTGTGGCAGAAAAAACTGTGCTCGATCAACTACGTGTTTGGGTAGCAGAGTGTGGTTACTACTTGTTCAGAGAAGTTACATGTGCAAAGAAGTCGAAAGTGTTGGAACAGTGTAACTAACATACTGTGTGAGTTGTGGAAGAAGCTAAGTGTGGGGAGGGGGGCACAAGTTCAAGGTTAGAGTGCTCCATATACTAAGTTTTTTGGCGGGAAAACTTAATCCAATTAATTAGCCAGGTGAGGGTGCCAATTAGTTTTTTTTTGGCGGGGAAATGGACTGAACAAGGAATTAGTGTGGAATAGATTTAAAGACAGTTTTTTGGTGGGTGTAAAGAAAGGTCTAAAGCAACGATTTTTGGGGCAATTTGGCATTCAAACAGAACAACAATGTGGAATTAATGCGGCCGGCTAGGAAACAAAGTTTTTTGGCAGAAGAATTTAGCTGTAAAGGTCCAAAGCGACAATTTTTTTGGGCAATTTGGCATTCGTACAATACAACGAGCCTCAGGATAACAACGTGGAATTAATGCGGCCGGCTAAAATACGAAGCTTTCGGCAGAAGAATTTAAGTGTAAAGAAAGGTCTAAAGCGACAATTTTGGGGGCAATTTGGGATTCGAAGAGGATAACAATGTGGAATTAATGCAGCCGGCTAAGATGCAAAGTTTTTCGGCGGAAGAATTTAAGTGTAAAGGCCCAAAGTGACAATTTGGCATTCATATAACAATGTGGAACCAATGGGGCCGGCTAAGATACAAAGTTTTTGGCGGGAGAAATTGATTGTAAAGAAAGGTCTAAAGCGACAATTTTGGGGCCAATTTGGGATTCAAAGAGGATAACAATGTGGAATTAATGCAGCCGGCTAGAATACAAAGTTTTTTGGCAGAAGAATTGAAGTGTATAGGTCCAAACCAACAATTTAGGGGCAATTTGGCATTCATACAATTAGAAGAGGATAACTTTGGAATTAATGCAGCCGGCTAAAATAAAGATTTTTTTTGCAGAAGAATGGAAGTGTAAAGCTCCAAAGTGACAATTTTGGGGGCAATTTGGCATTCATACGATACCAACAGGATAACAATGTGGAATTAATGTGGAATTAATGCGGCCGGCTAAAACACAGTTTTTTGGCAGAAGAATTGAAGTGTAAAGGTCCAAAGCAATAATTTAGGGGCAATTTAGGGGCAATTTGGCATTCAACCATACAATATGAAGAATTTTTCAGAGTTGCTTGTGATAAAATTGAAGTTGCCGGCTACAATAAACGTTAAAATGACTCCCAAAATGACTCCAAAGAAAAAGAGGAAGAGAAATGTGAGTGCAAGTGTGTGCATATGGAGTGTTGTCTCGTGTTAATAAAGAAAACATACTCACACCTCCCCATCTTCTTTTACACAGGTTGAGATCTGCTGACAAAAGTCTGGTCCTTCCTCCTGCTACAGTCCACAATGTCATCTTGAAGTTGAAGACAAAGAAACAAAAGTCAGAGTTTTGAAAACAGCTATTGGGCTTTGAATCACTAGAAACTCCTGCAATTAAATGTACAAGGATTGAGTGTAACAAGTCAATCGGTGTGATATAGCTAGCTGCCGCTGTACCGTGTGCCTGCGAAGCTGGTGTGTTATGCCGACGGGTGATTATACCGGCTATACTGATACAGATACAGAATTAAAGCTACCAGTACATATTAGGCTGGCGTATGAACGAAAACAAGTTAACAAACAGATCAACCATGAAAGCAATTTATTGGGCACGTGTGAAGTTATTTCTGTGATGGATTTCTATGGCCCCCTTCCCAATAAGGTAAAAGTTAAATTGTTCAGATTTTGAGCCTCCGTGGTCACCCTAGGAGGAAAATGGTTTGACAACATAACAGAGGACCACCATCTGAACTTGGACAAGATCAACCCACAGGACAGAGGCAAGTGGCGGGTTGCCATCAAGCCCCAGTTGAACTGTGCAAGCACGTCTAACCCTCGGAAGACAGGGAACAACAGACAATAAACCGGACAGTGAGGGAGTGAGCCAAATAAATTTGCTTTCACTCGGCTTCGAGCCTGCTTCAAGCTTGATATTGAGTAGGGTCAAAGCAAATCCGGCTTGATCCGGACAATTATACATCGGTGGAAATGGGGTCTATGAAACAACACACTGGCTATCTGTATCAAACAGAAACCTCAACAAGCCTCAACTTTTAAATTAGAATGCCTACATTAATGTTTTTGTGTCTAATGTGTTACAGAGACTGTCGTAGAACCATATAGAAAACCAGTCTACATTCGGTAGGGGCCATAACTGCTATTTAATGAGACATTTATCAACAGGACAATTATACATCAGTGAAAATGGGGTCTATGAACCAAAACAATGGCTATCTGTGTCCAACAGAAACCTCAACAAGCCGTACAGCCATCACTGGCACTCAAATGAAAATGGTTGCCACTCCATACAGCTTTCTCAATGACATTGTACCATAATGCCAACTAAAGTATACATTGGAGCAATTCACCTTTTAGTAAGAACTAGACTAAAGATATTATAATTATACTGCCTACAACACAACTGTTTTTTTCACTGGGGAACGTAACATAAACGTTGTAGAAAGCCAGACTTTCTTCTGGTCCAAAACTTTTTATCTTAAAAGTAACAAAGTCTAGGGTAAACTGCTTTGTAAGTTGAAAAGCATTGTCTCACCTGTGAAATCTCTTCATTCCACCAGTCTTCAAGTCAACCAGTCTTCAAGTCAACCAGTCTTCTCAGCCCTCATCTGGTCTGGTTTTGACAGGAGTCGCTGGTCATCACAGGTTTCTCCCAGTCAGGACAGGAACATCAGGACAGCTGACACTCAGGACACGCCTATCGATATGAACAGATGGTTATTGTGATGCAACAGTGAATGACCATTAAAGATAGACTAAGTAATAAAATTTCACAATTGGGCAATCCCTTTCATTGAATAGATGTACAAAATCCTGGGCTCTAGAAAGTTATCTATTGCGACATGCCTCAGAATTGTGAAATGCCTTAGAAAAATATAACTTGTAAATTGATGACCATTGTCTCACCTGTACAAACTCGCTGTCTTCAGGTCATCTGATTTGCTGGTCTGGACTGGAGAGAAGTTGCCGGTCACCAGGTTTCTCAGAACACAAACATCTGGTCTTGTCGGGTTTAGAATCATCACTGCAGTCAACTGCATCAGTCAGCAGTCCCCTAGCTACAAAGACATTAAAAGTTACATGTACATGCTTGTCTCAATTAACACTAAGAAAACTACTACTGGTACAATTTAGTTTTCAAGTTCTCACCGATATTCCTCTTGGGTCTTCAAAACTGGTCACTAAAATTTAGACAGGAATCACCGTCACTGCTGCATCAGTTAGCAGTCACCTAATAGAAACATATTAAGTTGTAACAATACACACTTGTAATACAGTACAGGGGATTCCACTTATTTGTATACCTTTTATTTGTATAATTCGGGTAATTGTATAGAATTCTAAAACACCAAACCATTTACCATTCACACCATTGTAAAAACAATGCATAATTGTATAGCGCATTATCGTATATTCCGGCGTATCGTATAGAATTTGGTCCGACTAGATCGTATAATGACCCAGAGCTACACATTAAATGTGAGCAAAGATGGCATAAATGGACAGTTAAGTGCCTGTATAAAAACGTTGGACCACCAAAAAAATAAAAATGAGTGTTTAGGGCCACAAAGAATGACGTTTTCTTATAAACTTTAGCGCGTCTGCCGGCGCGCGAGCGGCCCCGGTGGTAGTCGGCACTACATAGAGATATGCCCCGCCCCGAACGCCAGCGGTCGGCGGTACCGCAAAAGGGCCTATGATGTCAAGGACCCGGCCTGAATTTTGTTCTGAAAAGTTTTGCCGAGGTCTTGCGTGTTCCCATAACGTTAATTTATTCCCTGGATGGAATTAAATCACTTTATTTCCGCTTGAGAATTTATTTTACGCATTGTGACTGAACCGCCGCTGACCCGAACGCAGTGACTGACGGGATAGCGTGACCCACGCCGCGCGGCGCCATGTTGTGAAATTTTGTTCTTGTTTTGAGACGTCCGCCGACTTCAGAAATTTCTTAAGTTTGTCGATCTTTTAAGCCAAGGAGTTGTGACCTATCAAGCGACAGGTTTACTTGTTCGATTTTTTATCGTTACGGTACTGATTCAGAACGTTACAGACAGTTTCTGAAGGATTTTTGCCGGTCGATGTACTCCTTGTTTATGCTTCGGCGTATTACTGTTTGTTACGTAGCCATTTTTAGTAAACCCTTCGCAAGGAATTCTAACTTATCCATCGATCAAAAATCTTTATTGTAAAGTCACAAATATGAATTCGTACATCGAGTTTATCATGTAAATTATGTTTATGTTGAGTGGAGCCGGCGAACACGAGCTGCTTGGATGGCTTGTTGTTGTTGGCTGCAAGATCTTTACTACGTGTATAATTTTATCGGCTGTAACGTTGAAGATCAATTTTTAACAACTTTCGTTGTATTTGAAAGATTAAAAAAAGACAGTTCAGATTTTTATTATTTGTACTGCAACATGAATACCTTTTTACGAATAAAGTTCCGGCATACGAGATCGTGAGTGTGTTGTTTGTCTTGTGTAATTATGCTCGTTGCTATACCCCCCTCCCCTCCCCTTCCCTTCGGCCCGCCTTTAGTGCTATTCCGGCCTATCGTATAGGCCGGGTAACTGTATAAAATGCGCTGACAAATGGGCTATACAAATATGCGGAATCCTCTGTACTAAGCAAATAGTAGGCAAAATGCAGAATTTTTCTTACCTGATATTCCTCTTGGGTCTTCAAGTCACCTGGTCTGGTCCAATTCACTGTTGTCAGGTTCAGACAGGAGTCCCCACTACTGCATCAGTCAGCAACCACCTAACTATACTAACATTAGAAGTTACACACTTGTCTCAAATACCCACCAGTAAACAGTAGGTAAAATGCATAATTCAGATTTTTCTCACCTGGTATTCATCTGATCCCCAGGTCTGATCTGGTCCAATCTTCTCTTGTCAGGTTCAGTCAGCAGCCACCTAACTATACAGACACCAGTTGTTACTTACCATTCATACAAGCATAAACAATGTATCCAGAGCGTTGGAAAAGGTTGTTAGCCCATGTATACTGCATATTAACCTATGCGGTTGGTTGCGGTCATTTGAGGTATTTAGGCATACCGATCTCAGATAACATGAAGTAAATAGTAGGTTGAATGCAGAATTCAGATTTTTCTCACCTGATAGTGATGTAGGGTATTCAAATCATCCAAACACCTGCACAGGTTGCTGACCCTCAGGGCACAGTTCACTACAGGATTCTATGAAAAGAACAAATAATTATAAGATATTATCAGCTTGCCATATATTGCAGAAACTTTCATAATAACACTGAACAAATTTTACCAACCATAGATTTAGACTTAGTCAAAGCAACCTTATCTAATGCATTTTTGAGGACAGGTGCCCTGTGCACCCATCTAAAAAATTGGGTGAACAAAAAAATTCTTGGGTGACTATATAATGAAATAAGTAGAATGGCAGCAAAAACTAATTAAGTTTCATTTCTAAAGAAAAGTACTACAAGTCAACAATAATTTTTAATTATTATTCTTTATCTGACACTTAGATGTTAAGAATATGCTGTATACATTTAACATCTTAACATACCAAAATCTAAGAAAATATTTGGGTGCACTGGTGCACCAACAGAAAATAATGGGTGCACAGCTCCAAATTTTGGTGCACTAGGTGCACATGCACTCAGTATTCTCTTTTTCACTGGAATTTTTTTGGGGTTGGGTGAAAAAAAAATTCAGTGCCAAAGAGAAACCCCGATAAAACAAGCCTAAAAACACGCCAAAATAACCCAAAACCCAAACCTCTGCTTGGAGAGTACTTTTTTGGCGGGAACGTTGAGTGGGTTTTAATCATGCACACGTGCGGTACGTTCCAAAAGGTGGAAATTTCCAACAGAATAAAACGTGTTTGTAACTGTTTTTAGCAGCGAAATTTGCTCCTAGCTTTCTTCAATACAGAAGAAATATATTCAGTGTTCCCCAAAACCATGATAGTCAAGAAAACAACCTCCCTATCGGAAAATTATACTCAAGTACAAAATGGCCTGTAACAAGACGTGTACGAGAATAGCGTTCCACGAAACGCAAATTTCTACGGAATAAAGCGGTTAACATGAGGAATTATAACGTGGTCTGTTGCTACAGGTTTGTTGGAAGTACAAACATGTACATTCAAGGCGGTAGTTTGTTGTCTTACCTCGCAAGAACGTCTTCTCGGCACCATGTGCACCACGCCGCCATGGCAGTCGCCATCTTCGTTT
Organism: Branchiostoma belcheri; assembly: GCF_001625305.1. Taxonomy (NCBI): domain Eukaryota; kingdom Metazoa; phylum Chordata; class Leptocardii; order Amphioxiformes; family Branchiostomatidae; genus Branchiostoma; species Branchiostoma belcheri. The sequence continues at coordinate 982,185 of NW_017803898.1, read as the reverse complement.
CTTCTCCAAACTTTGCCCTGCCAGGAAACACGAATTTTCTCCCTTAAACGTCCAAAAAAACGGCACAAATCCGACCTGGAAACGTTCAGACGATATACTGTACACTTTAGACGGATAATTTGCGGGCAAAAAGCCGAAAATTTACCCCAAAAGTTGGAGAGAATTCACGCACAACACGCCACACGACAACGTGTTACACAGCTATGCTGCAGCTGGTCGAACGGACCGTACCATGTGTGATAATTGAATAGGGGTGCGAACGAGACTAATCAAATTTTTCTTGATAATTAATAATCACCATTCCACCACCAATCAAAAGTAATAATTATTCTTGCCGCAAAATTCTGGACTTGTTTTCTGTATCAAATGATCGGGATACCTTCTGCCACAGCAAGTGTTTATATCCCTAGAGTTGTGACGCCCCCCATTTGTTAAGTGGGACGCCCCAAGTGTGGACCTCTCCTTGGTGCTGAACTCACCATCACTTCCATGTATTAAGTATTGCAGTTGTGGCGTTTGTTTCACACAACAGAACACCCATGGAAAAGCGAGGGATTGATGTGTTTTAGTACAAATATACAGTATATAGTACATAGAAGCCTGTATATCAACAAGATACTTATTTCATCAACGCTTTTTATTCACATAACGTTATATTTTCTGAGGATTAAGAAAAAGTTACAACATACTAAGCTAGGCACTTCTCTATTTACACATATAAATAACAAAAAAAAGTGGACAAGTGTCTTTATTTAGGCCACACCAAATAATCTTTGTGGAAACATTGAGATAGTTTCAAAAGAAAACATTGTTGGCCATAGAAAAACAGCAACAAAAGCTTCCTAAAAACTTTCTGTCAGCAAATCTCATTTGTAAACTGGATGACATATACTGAATCAAATCTGGGTACTAGAAAGGTAACATTTGCAAAACAAATGCATAATGTTTACCTTCGCATATGTCTGCTCTGTTAATTCTTACTCAAACACATTCATATATATGGTGACAGCAGTCTGAATCCCTCATGCTATAAAATGATGTAACCCAACACTAGTTACCATGGTGACAGACGCCTGGTTCAGGTCATCGACCATATTTGTTTGGAGAAGAAGAGGAAGAAACTGAGCAAAAACAATATGTTTTCCTTCGGTAAACATAAATATTGGAAGAAACACACAACCAGTCTGGTATATCTGGTATAACTTAGGATTTTTATTGCAATACAAAGACAGTCAATTTAAAACATAGAAATATACATCCAGAGTTTCACTCAGAAATTCTCCATCACTATAATAACACCTATAATTGTTTGGTATAGGCAGGGTATGCCAGCCCAGCTGTTTTCTGTTTACATATTGCTTGCACAGATGTAGTGTAGTAGCCTCTACCAGGGGTATGAAGTTTCTTCAAAACAACCATGAACTCTTCTTGTGGAAGACATGTAGAAGACTTCGGTTCCTCAAAACTAAAATATTTAAGGTCTACATGTACATGTACATGAATCACCAACACATTGTCAAGCAATTCCTGAAAGCATT
>NW_017803898.1:930470-980627 GCF_001625305.1 Branchiostoma belcheri | reverse complement strand
AACACCTATAATTGTTTGGTATAGGCAGGGTATGCCAGCCCAGCTGTTTTCTGTTTACATATTGCTTGCACAGATGTAGTGTAGTAGCCTCTACCAGGCTTTGGAGGCAGCTGGAAAGAGTCAAAGAAATGGCCAAATAGACAGATAACATGCCAGGGGAGTTGGTCCGCTAAAGAGTACAGTTTGTAGCTCTCGAATAGCGGACCAACTCCCCTGGCATGTTATCTGTCTATTTGGCTAATTTCTACTTTTTCCAACCACTTCTGAAGCCTGGCAGAGGATAGTAAAGGTGTCGCAGTGCATTTTATAGGTCCCAGTTAGTTAGCCCCACAGACAAACTCCCCTGGCATGTTATCTCTCTATTTCTACTCTTTCCAGCTGCCTCCCGAAGCCTGGTAGAGGCTACCAGGGGTATGAAGTTTCTTCAAAACAACCATGAACTCTTCTTGTGGAAGACATGTAGAAGACTTCGGTTCCTCAAAACTAAAATATTTAAGGTCTACATGTACATGTACATGAATCACCAACACATTGTCAAGCAATTCCTGAAAGCATTATATGTAGTAGGAGCACAATGAATTCCAGGGAACAATATACTACATTGTATAACATTTACATCTTGTTTTTTTATACATACGCATTGCAATTAACTTGCACATAAAATACGTAGAAAATTCTTTTATACAACTCTTTTAACACGTACTTTAATGAAAGTACATGTAACATTGCCACTCTCAAATCTTTGTGTGCGATGAAATGACATTTTAAGCTAAGTCCTGAAAGACTTGCATGTAAATTGTAGTGCATAATCTTCATTGCACATTATTGGTAATACTGCAAACCCATCACACAATTGTTAATAATATGTACACACCCAGCTAAGCATGTACAAGCCTGGGTTCAGAGTGCTACATTGTTGAACTGTACAGTGTTTAAAACACACATGTTGTGTTTGTTAATAAACATCTTTAGTGGGAAACATTGTATGCTGGGTCCCATGTTTTGTTATGTGTGAAACATCCAAATAAAACACCCACGTTATTCTCATGTATAACTGCACTGTGGAATTAACACACCCAGGTTTTTCACACTGAAGCCTGAAACACCACCCAGGTTGATTGTTACATTGTATATTATTCAATTGTTAATCACCCGGGTTGGCCATATCATGTAAATAGTAGTCTGCAGGAAAAACCCAGCTTTTCCCATTATTATGTATGTCAACAAAACAACTGTACAGTTATTTGCAGCATGAAACCCAGCTCTTCGATAAAAAAATTACCCATCTGGAATTCACTATACCATCATCTGTGTACATGTACCACTAACACTTTTCTTAGACATATGTTTTGGGCAGACAATAGTTTGTAAATTTCTGCATTGAGCCATAATTCAGAATTAAAATAAAAACAGAAATAATCCCGTCACCATATGTAAATACATGATTTACCCAACTGCTTTTTATGGTACCCAACTGTATACTACACAGATTGCCAATTGTACCCTATGTTCTGACTTCTGACACCAAAATGTCCCTTGCACCCTGCTATTGAGATTTGACTCCTTTCTGGTCTTTTTGGTTATCTTTGGTCCAAGCACCTACATTGTATTGTACCCAGTAAGCAACAATACTAGTTTTTCTGGGTTAAAAACTAAACCAATTGCATCTGTGTATATGTACTTCCTTATCTACAATCTTGTAGGTGAAATGCTTACCTTACATTGACATTGCACTCTTTCATGCCTTAACTAAAAAATAATGCAAGCTACCCATGGCCCACTTTGCCTCCAAGATATTTCTTGGATCCCACCATAATTGTGCTATCTTTTTACTGTCTGGATTTCCTTATGTTACTAACTAAGTGGTAAAAAAATTACTGCATTTTCTGGGTTGTTAAAATAGATCCTAACTGAACTACGAGTAGAAATGAAATAATTATTAACATCTCTGACACAGATCTAGAGAGCTGCCACAGAAGACTTCGACTCTAACAGACATGTACCGAATACTTCATATTTGGAGCTAAATTGAAGCTGGAACACAGACAAGGCATAGCCTCTACCAGGCTACAGAGGTGACTAGAAAGAGTAGAAATTGGCTTTACAGACAGTTAACATGCTAGGGGAGTTGGTGAATCTGTACTCCTTTAGTGAACCAACTCTCCTGGCATGTTATCTGTCTATGTGGCCAATTTGTAATCTTTCAACCTGCTTCTGAAGCCTGGTAGAGGCTAGACCAACTCCCATGGCATGTTATATGTCTAGTTGGCCAATTTCTACTCTTTCTAGCTGCTTCCAAAGCCTGGTAGAGGCTTAGGCCAGTGAGACAAATGCCAGGCAGGTCCCTGGTTGATATAGGTCTTCTCTGTTCAGTCAGGATGTCCTCTTGTATGTCAGAAGTCACCAACAGTCCAGTATCCTTGCAAGGGTCCCAATAGAATTCCTGTACATTTGACAGTCTTTTCAAGCACCTGACATGGAAGATTCTCCATCTAATACATAATTGTACGGCTCAACCTTAGATAGAAACCCATCCTGGCACAGAGCGGTCCACTAGCCTCCATAGCATGCCAAAAACTGGGGGATTTGGGGGTCTTCAGGAGCTTTTATGTGCCATTTTCTGATTGCACATAGACAACATTGCCGGCCTGGTTGAATTACCCCCGTCTTTTTTGGGAACTGGGCTAATCAGAAAACAGCCGAAGACCACCAAACCCCCAGTTGTATAAGCCTGCTACGGAGGCTAGAACTGGGCTAATCAGAAAACAGCCGAAGACCACCAAACCCCCAGTTGTATAAGCCTGCTACGGAGGCTAGAACTGGGCTAATCAGAAAACAGCCGAAGACCACCAAACCCCCAGTTCTATAAGCCTGCTACAGAGGCTAGTAATCCACTAATGCTGAGAGAAAGATGTGGACTGCTACTAGTTTGCACCATAGCACTGCTAGAATGCAGTGATATCATTATTCTTCTCCACCAAAGTGGTAAATATGAATTCTTGCATTATACAACATAATTCTCAATTTTACAACAACATGACAATAACCCCTGGCCTGGAGTCCAGCCTTGTAGCTGATCTTGGGGAGCAGACTAAAGCTAACAAGGCTGGACCCCAGGCTAAATAAACCCTCCTTCCCTTGCTATATTACAACTTGACCTTTATAATTCTATTGGCAAGTTTATTTTCTCGCTACACGATGTCTGTTTCCCTTCCAAGCATCCTGAGGCTAGAGTCACTGTCTGAGGAAAGTTTCGCTCTACCATTTCCCGTTTGGTGGCCGTTTCTCGCGGTTTCCTCACCGGGAAATGTGTCCAACTCCGCACTGTCCCGCAAATCTTTACCGTCCTTTGTGCATGGAGCTGACGATTCCGCTGTGTCCCCTTCGGAAGGATCACTTTCCGAAATTACGGTCGCAGATTGCCGAGGTAACGCACGCGTGCGCCCACTTTGTGACAACCGTTGCGAATCCGCAGAGTCTTTTCTCTCTGTGCCGTCGGGCGCCGCTAGGTTCATTTGGTTACTACCGTGGCTACAAGCAGTGTTTGTTCCGTGGTCGCCATGGCGACCGGGGTCAGAGTTTGTCTTGTTGCCATGGTTACCGCCGTCCTCGTCGTCGCCAGGGTCATCGCCATGGGAACTGGGGTCAGGCGGCCTCTGGTGGTGCATGAGGTTGATGAGTACATCCAACTTCTGGTCTATATTGTGGACCTGCAGACAGGCAGATAAAAACATCATGTTCCTTCCAACACATACATGTACATATACAGTGTATAGTGCATAGGGTGGCACCTACATGTACAATGTATCTCCATTTCTGCAGCAGCCCTTGGGTCACACAGTTGGGCAATCACTACATTTTCTACTACATCCTAGTGTATCTGTTGCTAGTCCATTGATAGTGGTGTGCATTAACTCCCATACTCTTTCCCAATTTCTGAGTGCTACAATGTAGGAAGAGAAAGCAGTACAAATGTATTCACGATTTTTTAAGTCTTTGGACCAGGTATGACTCGACTGAGGATCAAACTCACAACATACAGAATGTAGGGTGGCCATGGTACCAGTCTAAAAATATATTGCATGTCGGTAAATGGCAAACGCCAAAAACCAGATCAGATGTGCATGCACCATATGACAGACTCATTGTTACTCCTAGGATATGATGTATAAACTTTAAGGTCATACATTTGTACACATACCTGTTTTTCCAGCCGGATGACTCTGCTCTGCAGGGGCATTTTGGGGTCGTTGGAGTACTTGTCCTTAGTGTGGCCCGGGGAGCGGGAGGAAGACCCTAAAATCTCATCCAACCTGAGGAAACACAACGGTTGATATTGGCCAGAGAGCAAGACAGTTAATAGCTGGTTTGTAAATTGGCAAAATGGAGAATGAAAGTCCAAAACATGGCGAAACATTGGAGTAAAACTGTCCCTTGGCAACAGTACAGGAGATTTTGAGTCAACTAGAAAGGCCAATATTTGCTTTGGAGCAAATACAGCGATGGGTTCACCACATTTTACGACATGGCAGGGAAAGAATGAGAAACACAAGGGAAAACAATGATTTACATTGATATAACTATAATATGAAGTAAAATACAACTAAAACAACAGTTGGATAGCTATTCCCTACTTTATTGGTTAGGATTTTTAATTGCATAATGCAAACTGTTGATTTTCAAAAAAAAAACGTACCATGCCCCGCATTCCAATGCTGGAGCAGGAAAGCTTGAAATACCTACCAAAACACTTGAATACAGACATACTGTCAGTATGGAAATGATCTGTGCAGGTGTTAATCAAGTTAAATCCCAACAGCCAATCAGCAAGAAGAATAGAGGAAAGCTGCATGCCTATTGGTTGATGCCCTGCATTCCATTGTGATGACTCATGCCCAAACGTGGTAAACAAGGCACACTAATACAGTAATACATTTGCTATAACACAGCCAAAAAACTCAAATAAAACCATTCTAAAAGCCTGTATCACAATAATTTAAAAAACGCATAGGGGTATTTGCCCACTGTACCTCCATACCAAATTTCAGGACCTTAGGCCCTAAAATGAAGAAGCTGAATCCATTTAAAAAATGGCAGGAGAAGGAGGAGAAGAAGGAGAAGAAACATCAGAAAAAGCAATATGGTTTCACCACACCACTTCGTGGTGTGGTGAACCCATAAATATAAGACTTAGTGTATCTCAGTTTAAAAGGTCGTACTTTACTCACAGGTCCCGTGCTTGGGACAGCCACACCCCACACACATTAAAGAACCCACCACACCTTTTGAAAAAGAGTAGGGGCATACTTTAGTGTTTGATGGTCCAAATTCTACAGTCTGGAGTTGGTGATTCACTTCAAATTTGTGAACCTTTTGTTCCTTTGAGCCAATGAAATCTACCCAGACAAATGCCTGGTGAACTCCCATCTTGTATAAGCCATTCACCCTTTATAATAGTCCCATGCTACATGTACAAAATGTACATGTTGTGGCTGGGCAGCCTTGGCCAGTATCTTCAGCCAAAACGAATAAGAAAAGAATCTTACCTGCTCTGCAGGTGTTTGACCCTGGCCAGCAGGTCAACATGTCCGGCGGAGTACTGTTCTATCACGTCCTTCACGTCGTATGGCCTCAACGCTTCACGGAACTTCCGCCTTGCCACAAAATACTTGATTTTCCTGAAAGAAAAAGAAGGAAGGACTGAAAATTTACTAAAGACTCAACAACTTTGGAAGTTTCACAAAGCATATAGAATTGCCTGGACATTTGGTTTCATTGGACAAAGTAAGACTGTTGGAAATGGAACTTTTTTGCATGAGGTACAGCTGTCTACATTGGGACATTACAATTAACCCTTAGTAAAGACAGGTGGTGCCACAGACTTTCTGCAACATAATAAAGTTATGCGTTCTATCTACATATTAACACAGTTTCACAAAAGTGGTGGATTGCTTATTCCTTGACAAAGATTGGGGCTGTACAGTCAAAAATTTGAGGAAGTTCAATTTCTTGTGTTGGAAATTTCAGTTTAATCTTGCTTTATTCAGACGGATGGACTGAGGACAAGTTAGACTTCTTAGTTGATTGTATCTTTTACATTTTGTGTACAAAGGTAGCTCACCTTATTGCACGGATGGCATTTTTGTGTGCGGGTGAGAGCCTGGCCAGACCCCACGGCTGGTGATACTCTTCTTCTGACAGCGCATCTGAACAACCCAGTAAAACAGAAACTGAACCAAGGAACATTCACAAAAACACATTAAAACAGAAAGAAAAGCGGAATGAAATTGAAAATAACAGAAGAGAAGACAAGAAAGATTTTGTGTTAGTACTAAGCCGGAGATGACAAAGGTTAACATAAAAAAGGTTAGGGGAGAGCATATGTAACAAGAGTTCCGAGATCTCATACCTCCATGAAATATGGGCTTGACATGTAAATGTTAATTTCTTCTTTAATTATGCAAATTACCTGCACATTAACATAATAAATGCATCGTGATGTTAACTTTTGATTAACTTACACATGTACCAAGTATGAAATTCCCATCATTTACCACTAAGGAGTCATAGAATATTCGCATTAATTATGCAAATTAGGTCATCATTTGCATAATTGGTATCTGGTGATGTTCCATCTGCCATAGATTACATACTAGTACATTACATGTATGAAAGTACTATAATGCAAAACACTGTAATTATAGAATTTCCTCATTAATTATGCAAATTAAGCCCTCATTTGCATAATTTGCAGTTAATTATGTACATCTCTCTCTCAGCTACCTACATACCAAAAATGATGAAAATACATTGTTTCCATCTGGACTTATTGGCTTTTAAAGATTTCGCCCGAAAGTCCCCTGCAGTTCCAGAACAAGCTGCTAGGGGGACCAAACCCACACCACTTATTCCTGACAGGACAATCTATCTGCCACCAAAAAATCAAGACCATAGCATATTCAGGACAAAAGATACACAAACCGGAAGTTCTGCTGCAGTACCAAGGTCATCCACCAGGAGGCGTATATTTGACCTTGACCTTCGTCTTCCTAAGACCTATCAGCATACCAAATATCATCACAGTCCATAAAGGCGTTATGAAGTTATGCTGGCCGCAAATGTGCGGAGACACAAACACACAGACAGACAGACAGACAGACAGACAGATGCAACAAAAACAATACCTCCTTTTTCATGGAGGTAATAACACAGGTTGTTTGTTTTCAAACACACAGCCATACAGTGGCACTGCCACATTTGCCCTGAAATAGGTCACCTATTCCCCTGAGGGAGCGCGCTGCCTCGCTGGGCATAGCCACATCTGTTACCCTGCCTCGCAAGTATAAAGGAGATTCCTCTCAGCCATGTCCTGACTCAACCTTAAACCGGAAGTGCTGCTGCAGTACCAAGGCCATCCACCAGGAGGCCCATATTTGACCTTGACCTTCGCCCTCCTAAGACCTACCAGCATACCAAATATCACCACAATCCATGAAGGCGTTATGGACTTATGAAGGTTCAAAAATGCGGAAACACAAACACACATACACACACACACACACACACATGCACACAGACGCGCCAAAAACAATACCTTCCATTTCATGGAGGTAATAAAACTGGATCAGTAACAAACGATAGTATCAAGTTAGTACTTATGCAAAAATGTGCACATAGATCGATGAAGGTTAGACATCCAGGTAATGAAATGCACAAGAAATTATTACCCAAGCAACTGGATAGATTTTGAAGACCTATCAGATCTTTCAAGTAGCTTCCACTAGCTACTGGACTACCAGTCACTGATAAAATGCTAATTAAAACATCTGACAGTTTCAAAATTTATCCAGTTGCTTGAGTAACAATTCCTTATTCCTGTTAGAGCTGCCGCCGCACTGTGTGCCTGCAAAGCTGGTGTGTTACGCAAAGGGCAGTTATACCAGCTATACACTCAGATACAGAAAAAAGTACAATGTGTTGCAAAGCAATGACTCAACAGATCATATATGTTCAAGAAAGCATGGTAGTGAAACACTGCAGTCAGTAGCTATATGTACAGAGCTATTGGATAAGATTGAACAGCAGTAATTTGAGTAATGGTAGTGAATGAGTGGCAACAAGTAACCAGACCTGTGGGAAAAAATGCTATAGAGTTAGCTGAATGAGCTGACCACGAGATGGTCAAGTATGAGCCAGTAAGTGCTTCACAGCCACGCCAGCATTAAGTAGAGACTTAAGTCCATCAACCCAAAACACTATATCTCTCATAGCTAAAGAAGAAGACTGCACTCAAGTTTCTCAGACTGGTTTATTGTCTAGTGTTTCCTTGTAGTTGCTTTGGCAGGGTAGGCCAGAACATAAATACATGTATGTATAATAATAAGCAAGGCATGTGCAATGCATATGTAAAACACCATGTAAAATGGTTACCATTATGTAGATTAGATTTGCTGCATTATATATCAGCCATTAGCCAGCCTGCCAAGAATAACTGCAAGGGACACACTGATGTGAGCATACTAGCTTGCCTAAATTTAGACAAGTTCAACAAAAGTTTAGGGTACATGTACATTGTGTATGTACATGTAGTGTGAGCATGCTCTTCTAGGTAGAGATATAATGTAAACATGCTCTCCTGTCCTATGTAGAGTAGTGTGAATGTGCAGTTCAGCTAATCACTGAAAAAGTGAGATGATAAACACGCAGTGACACCCAAGTAAAAATAAAGTTCTCTAATCACTAAGCATATGAATGAGAAGAGCATCACCCTGGTGTTAGATGTATACTATGAGCAGAATGTACTGTGCCTGTGTGAAACCTGTAATATACTTCAGCAGTACATCTCATTTAAGGTCATATTTGCGTATTTAATTGCGAGAACAACATCTTTAGTTTTCAAATGTTGTATCAGAAAATATATAATCTGCAACAGGCAAAATTATGGTGCAATGTTGATCAAACATCCAGCAAAAATCATGAAAAATCACAGTTTCACAAAGGCACAGTACATTCTACCAACATGCTTGTGCTCCAATGTAAATGATAAAACACTCAGTCTGATATAAGAAAGGTATAGTCAGTAAATGGAGGTGGTTTAGATACGTGGACCCATGCAGTCAGTGCCCATGCTTTAAACACTTACACCCCGCCATGTCCTCTGGAGTATACCGAACGCGGTATCTGTCCCTCGGACCATTCTTATCCGATTCTGCCGACTCGTGTGAGACTAAAGGGGGAGGGGGACAAGGCACTGGTTAGGGTAATGCCTATCACATTAAGGACATACATTCATGTAATTAGAATGATGCTGTTAATACATTGTACACTGCTAATGTTGTAAATAACATGATATACATGTTTATTATTAATATTCTGCATACCTGTCAAAGTAAGAAACAAAATAAGTGAGATATTATGAGCTTTTGTTTGACAATTGTAAGTCAGGATGCAGGTAGCACAACACAATGTGTCTCTAGTAGTTTGGGTACTGACTTATCTAGACAACAAACCTATAGAATATTTAAAGCTACGAAATGAAAAAGAAATCATTGTAAATCATGAAACTGAGTTAGGTGTTATGTTGATATGTTAGGGTTGTTAAATTTCTTTGCTGTAGGTCTTGGTTAGACTGTGACTCAACAGTTGGTTCTGTTGTGGTTAGAAAGTAGTTAGAAAGGGAGTTAATGACATTGCCATTATCCTCTGTTAGACTGTGGAGTTCGAAAATACAGTGGAGTTAGTAATGTATCATTTTTCTCTGTTAGACTGTGGAGTTAGAAAGTGCAGAGAAGTTAGTGATGAGGAGGTTTTTTTCAGTTAGTCTGTTGCTGATCCAAGACTTACTCATGACAGCATTGACAGTCTCCTTCCATCGAACCCCTGCCGGCTTTTTCCCTGATAAGGGCTTGCTTGTGTCGGCTAAGGAAGGTGGTAAGATGAAGTTAGAGGTAAAATACCAAGACTCCCACCTACACACATGGAAATCGTATTAAGTACTGGGAAGAAGAGATATCCCCTACCACCTGTATGTGTTTCATATCATTCCAACACCTAACCTGTTAAAATTGAAGACTCCACACATCACCACCCTCATGTTCCATAACAACATGTAAGGCTTGGAAAATCATGAGCATCCACAGTAAGAACTGTACTGGAACTACATTGTGCTCCTGGTACTATCCTTGGTACTGAATTACATGTACAAAGCAACTTAAGTCCCTACCACCTGTTACTTCTAACGGTTGCTGAACAACATACTTACCAACCGACATCTGTGTACCTGTGTGCAGCCTTAAATATGGAAAGCTGAAATAAACTGGGCTGTGTCTCCTTAAGTCTCTGTATCCTGCTACTGAAAATTCAGGGCTGCTGTACTTACCAACTGACCTATAGTATAGCTATCTGTCTGTCAGTAACTGGTGACCTTCAGTACTAGCCTTGGTACTGAAATACTTGTACTTACCGACGGACATCTGCCTGCCTGTCCCCGAGCTCTCTGCGCTGACCTGAGTAGTGAACTGTTGGTCCACGCTGTCTGATCCCTCCAGACCCTGCAGTCTGCTCACTGTGGGACGAGCTGCAGGGACAAAAGTTGGGTAAAAGCAAGTTTGATTTGGAAGGAACTTTAAACTGTAATTTCCAACAAATTCGGCCACGAGTAGGATTGCACAATGGTCAGAGGGAGATCTGACCCATAGGAGGGCTGGGTGATGCGGAAAACAGTGTGTAGTACTCTATTTATGTCATACATTGTACCTAACAGAGAAAACACACATTTCAATGCAAAATAGGCCAAAAGTTGAGAAAATTGTAACATCACTTCCAGGATCTGAATTCTGTATTGCGTAGCGGATGAAAGAGACTACTTGGCAGCTAAAATGGGTATGGTAACCAGGCTAGAGGCTTGAACCCATGACCTATTACTGATGACCTAATGATACAACAGCAGAACTGTAGATAGCACTACTGAATGACACTCAAAACAATTTAATAACAATCTAGCATCTCACCCAGAGGACTGCTTGTGCTAAACCGTGACAGCTGTGATTTGAAGGATTTTTTCTTGGCTGCAGCCTCCTTCCTGTCCGGCACGGCTCGCAGGTGTGGCAGCCACGTCGCGATGGAACGGGAGTTCTTATCCCCGGCGTAACACCTCCACAAACACTGCAATACATAGGTTACAGTTTGTACATGTAGTTTCTATAATGTCTTAGAAAGCACACACACACATGAAAAGGGTAATTATAAGGCCACACCAATGTGATAAGTTGGTTCTCGGATTTATTTCAGAAAACAATATGAAAGTGACAGGGCGAAAAAAATATAAGTAAAAACCAAATAAAGACCAAGGCATCCTATGATAACCCGTAAAGGCAATTTTGATAGGAGCCATCCAGTCAACATGCCAGGCTAGTTTGTAATTGAAACATTAAACTTCAAACCTTTAATCAAACCACTGCATTGATAGATGGAAAAACTGTAACAACTCTGAAGAGATTTTGATTTTAATCTACCCAATTCGTTTTGTCAATGAGTAAGTGCAGCAAATAAATTCACTATTAATATTGAGACTGACTACAGCAGGGTAAAACCTGTAAACGGTTCCTACCTGTATAAGAGCTGCTGCCGGATGCCTTCTCCGTGCAAAGTGTTTCTGTCTGGCCTGTTCTTGTACCTTCAGGGCAAATCCAGATCCCAGAATACCCTGCAACAGAACGTTTCATACAGTCAACAAAGAGCAGCAGTGGTGCATAGTCTTCCCTGTAAAGCACCAAAATTAGTAGGCAGAACGGCCATGCAGATATACTTGTTACGTACCCCAAGTGATCAAGCATAAAATATGTGAGCACATAAAAAAAAACAGCTAACCCAAGGTTCCAGACTGTATAGGGTCAGATCGCCCCATAGTCAAATGACGGCCAAAGGCTGAAGGGTGATCCCACCCCATACATTCATGCATCCTTACAGACCAGATCATGCATCCAGAACTTTGCAGTGTGACAAAATGCATTTTTGTATCATGCACGCATACACAGCAGTTTTTCATCCATTCCTAAACATATGGAAGTCATTCTCACAAAACCGAGGGCAGTTCTCTTCCTGTCATGCCTTGCAACTTTATGGCACCTGCAAAACCAGTTACTGCTAACCAACCAATCCTGGCCAACCTTGCTTACACCCATGCTGACCCACCAATCCTGGCTGCTTTTACATCTGCCACCCCATGCTAACCAACCAATCCTGGCCACTTTTACATGCTGACCGACCAATTCTTGCCAGCCTAGCTTACACCCATGCTGACCGACCAATCCTGGCCACTTTTACATGCTGACCGACCAATTCTTGCCAGCCTAGCTTACACCCATGCTGACCGACCAATCCTGGCCACTTTTACATGCTGACCGACCAATCCTGGCCGGCCTTACACATGATTCTTGCTAACTTACGGCCGGAAGGGCAAAAAAGGAAATCCCACACAGCCCAAACACTACGGTCAGCAGCTTGCCCTGCCAACTGTTGGGAGTCGCGTCGCCGTAACCAACGGTAGTCAAGGTAATCTGCGGGAGAGATTGGAGGGGAAGGTTAAAGGTCGACGTTCCGTCGGACGGGGTCGGAGTGCGGGACAGGGGGAGGGCAGTTACCGTAGTAACCTACGGTGACCTTGGGTAAGATAAAGACTTCATGGAACACTTTTCAAGTTCTAAACGGGAACAACATTAATGCGGCTCCAGATGTTTTACTGAAGGACAACTGTAGTGTGATAGATTTCGGTCAGCTTGAGGATTCTGCCGATATTGGTGATCATAAATGATACAACAACTTGTCCTTTGAATAATAAACTTTTGGAATATTTTGTTTTTTGAATTTGAGCTCGAATTCAATTTGTAAATGAGCTGTTCCATTCTGTTTTTGCACAGTTAAGTTGTAGTCTTTGGAGACTGACTAAGAGAGGGACAGAGAGAGAGTCATAGGTCAGACTCACTCAGATCGTACCCAAGGTCGTCCGTGTGCCCCCCTCCCCCTCCCTCACACCTCCCCTGCTGTGTTCTTACTTACAGCGGGGAGCATGAAGAAGGAAATACCGAGCAGGGAGAACCCGACCGCCACCAGCTTGCCCAGCCAGGTGTCAGGAGTGGCGTCACCATAGCCTACGGTTAGCAGCGTGATCTGTGTGTGGAGCGCGGACGGACAAAACACGCCGGGTTAGTCAGGCCATATGCATGCTGCTGCAGGTAAGATGGTATAGATGGTAAGCATTGTTATACCAAGCTATACAAAGTCCTTTATTCACAACCACTTGCCGACAGTCTGTCATCTTTATCAAGGCAATTATATGTCTGTTAGAAACAATCATGATTGTGTATGTTACATGTAAAAGCCACTTAAAAAATTCAGCCATTTTTATGACAATCAAAAAAGGCATGCAGGTGCTTTAAAAAAATTATGTCAAGTTCAATCTCACATTGCAGCTCTGGAGTTTCCCTGTAAAAAGCGTTAATTTTGGCATTTTGTGTCATCGATTATGCTTGTCTACTGCGCTTTCATAATGTCACAGTCCATGTCAAATGAAAGAATTCTACAAATGTTGGCAATGTTGCAATGACATTTGTGCAAACAATGAATCTGGTGTCTACATCACTGAAAGTCTGATACAGTACAGATCTCAAATATGCATACTCACCAATCTTCCGTTAAGCACTATTGACGTTGACCAGATTCTGAAGATGTTTTTTTTTTTGCTAAATTGCTGAGAAGCTGAAAGGAAATACCGGTATTGTAAGAAACTCACCACTCCCCAGTAAAGTGCTTTTGCAAAATTGCCGAAGTCCTCCGGGTTTTCATCTTTCTCAATGAGGTAGAGAGAAAAGGAGGCAAAAATGAGGGCCAGGAAGCCGATATACGCCGTGGTCAGAAGCTCCTGGAGAAAAAACAAGGAGGAAATATCACATTAAGTAATACAGTTATAACTTCCAGCATTACATGTATATCTGTCAGTGAACAGTTTCTGACAATTATATTGTACACAACGTACATCATCATCATTGGTCCTCCTCATTATGTGCAGCAAGCAAAGTTTAGACTGTTTTATTGGATGTTTGGTCAACGTTGCACCAGAACTTTGCCTGTTAAAGATGATTCTTTTCTGATACAACATTTGAATGTCTATAGACATTCTGCCAATGTGTTTTGCACAATAGGGGTTTAATACAGGAGCAGTATGTTCTGTGTACATATTTAATATGTACATGTCATATGCAAAGAAATAAGCATCCAACAAAAACCGTGAAAAATCCGAGTCTCGTACAAGCTCTGTATATTCAGCTGACGTGCTTATCCTTATGCTTATCAGATTGGAGCAGTTTCAGGGTCCCCCCATAGACCAACTCACCTGTCTGTGTGCCCAGACCACGGAGCCCAGCAGTTTCCAGGTGCCCCCTCTCCTGTCCATGCGGACCATGCGCAGAATCTGCAGGAATCTCAGACCTCGCAGCGCCGACGCAGCAAACACGTTTCCATGGGAACCCAGGCTCAGCACCACCACAGACGCTACGATCACCACCAGGTCTGCAATCAGATACAAAAAGGAGGGATGGAGGGATATAACATTAAAGAAGTTTGAACTGTAACGCAGCGCCAACGCAGCAAACACATTTCCATGGGAACCGAGGCTCAGCACCACCACAGACACTACGATCACCACCAGGTCTGCAACCAGACATAGAAAATGTACATGTAACACAAAACACTAGAAATAGCTATATATAGTAGAGGGGATTCATTCCTCAGCTAACTGACATCTTGCACACACAGTTGTCCCTCAGTAAGACATCTGGACCGCATAGTTCCTGTTTAGAACTTTTATTCAGCCTGTCACACGACCGGTTTTGCCTGTATTGGTAGAAGTCATTATGAGCATTATTGTAGCCAATATTATTGTTTCTATGAAAAAAGTTTAAACTGTGGGTTGTGTTCAGCACTAAGGACAGGCATGTTTGTCTATGTGCGGATGGTGTTCAGCACCAAGGACAGGCCATGTGTGTGTGTGTGGATGGTGTTCAGCACCAAGGACAGGCCATGTTGTCTGTGTGTGGATGGTGTTCAGCACCAAGGACAGGCATGTTTGCCTGTGTGAGGATGGTGTTCAGCACCAAGGACAGGCATGTTTGTCTATGTATGGGTTGGCTATCCATGTTTGTCAAATTTATCTTTTCAAACTTGGAACAGTTGTAGAATGAAAACTGACCGATAAATTATAATCACAAATGGTTATGTAACACCTTTTATTACCCAAATTTCATTAATCAAATAATAAATCTTTACAAATTTAACTTTTAAAAGTTGCAACAGGTTTAGAACGGAAACTCACCTATAATTACAAACGGTCTCCTTGCAAAGCGTAACCGTCCGCGCCAGGTCTGGTACCGACTGCGGCACCCGGCTGCCCACATCCGCAGTATGTACTCCATCCCAAACACAATCACTATGATGATTTCCTGAAACATACATTCAACACATTCAGAACTTACAGTCAGAGCTATGATGTAAGAACTGGATATAGTAGTTTTCTTTGACACAACCAAACTTGTCTTACCCTGCTTACGTTTTGGTGTCTGTCAGATCTAGACACCTTCCTCAGAGCTTCTGACTGGAATTCTGCTTCTCGCCGCTATACATTTGGGATTGTGTTCTCCCAAATGCAAAAGTGCGACATAAATGTACAATTCGGCTACATATAGTGGTAATAAGCAGAACTCAGAAGCTCTGAGGAAAGTGTGTGATAGACACCGAAACTTAAGCAAGGCGAGACAAGTTTGGTTGTGTAAAAGAACTATATACACGCGTAGGTGTAGAGGTTCCTAGTACTGCATCTCATGCAGATTGCATGTTGCATCTCCAAGAAATCAGGTGTACCAAGTTGACATGCCAAGCACTGAGAAAAAAGTCTTTTTCATTTTTGAAATAAATGTTGCTACGAAAATTCAGGAAGGAAGGGATCAGAGGAAGACAAAACTGTTGCCAGAATGGGATGGCGTAGCAACAGGATAGGATGCATTCATTATAGGTTTATCCTAAATACATAAATTTTTCCACGGTGTACAGAACTTGCGAAAAGGAATGAAACAAGTGAAAATGAGCAAAAACAAGTGAAATATCAAGCATCAGTGATCTATGTTGGTTTTACATTGTATTGCCTTATTTCACTCCTGTATGCTTCTTTTTGCTTGATTTTGCTCATTTTCACTTGTTTTCATTTGTTTTCGCCTTTTCTATATACCCAGTGTGCCACACTCTAGAGCACTAAGACTCTAACTATCAAAAGTTGGGGGGAACATTGGGGACAATCGTGTCATGCAGATGAAAGGATAGGTGACAGTAATTATAAACAAACTTCATGCTTTGGGTGTCATCATAGCAGTACAAGTGGTTTATTTTACCCTGCGAGCCAGACTAGTATTGGGCCGTTAGTCTATTTCCTTCGGCAGCCAGAAGCCCTTCTCCCGCCTATCTAAATTACTAGTCTCTACCAGGCTGACTACGCTGGCTATATATAGGAGATTGATATTTGCCGGGGGAGTTTGGCCGCCTTGTAGGTTTGACTGGCCGCGCAGTTCGGAGGGAAAGAAACTACCTCCCCGCCGCCGGACTCCCCTGGCCCATTTTATTCTCTTTTTTGCCAAATTCTATGATCCGTATTCCCGTAGAAACGCCTGGTGGGGGCTACGAAATTACCACTAGGGGAGTTGAGCCCAGGGCCAGCCAAACCCCCTCGGGCTCAACTACCTGTAGCGGTAATTTAGACCGGCGGGCGAAGGCCTCTTGGCTGCCGAAGGAAAATGGCTAATGGCCCAATACTAGTCTGGCTTCCAGGGTAGGTTGATTCATCCATAGTTTTCATCCGAGAAAAAATCCAACACTGTTTCCCAACAGTGCCTCACAGTTCTCTGGTTCATTTGCAGTGTACTGTACAGGTTTGGCTGGAAGAGCAGCCAGAGTGCAACAACAACTTACAGAAATTACCACAATCCGATTGACACGGCCAGGGGTACAGACCTTCAGGAAAATGTTAGAAGAAATCATTTCAAAGCTTATAATTAAATATCAAGTGAGAAAATGGAAGTTTCTATCTGTGAGATCTATAATACGTCAGTTTCTACTGACATGAGTGTCCCCATGCAATGTTTCAATAACTCTAGAAGTGAAAACTACTTAAAAAGCTTACAAAAATGAATTTTCTCAATTAAAATAAAAAGTTGTTTTGTACTAATAGTCTCATTGGCAAGCAGACTTAAAACTTTTAAGCTATATAGTAATAAGACTGTCCTTTGGCACTGAAACTATGAAGATTGTCTATTAGTCTTACAAATGTATATTTAAAATTTATATACCAAAAAAGTTTGCTAATAATGCCGTAAACTGTTTAAATGGAAATCAGCAGACTGTTCCACAAGACTTGTGCAATTCATGCAGACCAGATAGGTGGCATTACAGACAATGACAACACCCACAAGTAGAGTCATGCACTGAGCTAAACAGACTAGGACCACTCAAATTTGGCTCTGTAACATCAAAGTGGTATTGGGCCATATGAGTAATACGACATAGTAGTAATGTTACATGCACACTCTTGCTTTCCATGCCGCATATGGGTCTGTACTATCTGGAGCTTGCAAACAAGGATGGCATCAGCTCAAATTAATGGTTTGTCTGGTCTATTTGTACACGGCTGACTCCAGTTGAACATAAATGTATGACATGTACACCCAGTGTTCTAGCCTAGCCAGTATCCGCCTTTCCATCATTTGGTGGAAGTTTGAGGAACAAAAATTTTGCCCAATACATAATCTTTGATGTGGAAAGATGACATTAAAACCAGGAAAAATTTCAAAATTTTCCAAGGGGGCATACAATGGTTCCCTCTAGGATTGATGTGCCTTAAATTGGCCCTTGACATGATGTTAGTCGTCAAACAAATTTCAGATGACAGAAAAAATTTCAGACTGGCTTAGAACACTGGTGAAGAGTGACATGGATCACTGCGAAAATTAATTCACCACGAGATACATAAACAGCTTACTAGTGTAAAAGTTCTACGCATATTGGTGGCCCCAAACCATCTTCTGTCCTAAAGCCTAACTACAACATCAGGCCACATCACTGTGCATCGCTTGCAGCTGCTGTGCATTATGGGTAACTGCTATGCAACATGGGATTGAAGCTTTTGTGCATTCAGAGCTCATCACACGTCACAAGAGCAGCCAACCAATCGCACCACACGAGACAAGAAAGCCAACCAATCACATAGCACGAGACAGCTTGCCAATCACATGGCACGAGACTAGAAAGCCAACCAATCACATGGCACGAGACAACCACGCAGAATACTTACCATGACATAGAGCGCCTGATTGGGTAATTTGTCCTGTTCCTCTGATTTTGTACAGTTGTTTGGGAGATTGTCACTAGTTCCATTGGTGTCATTTTCGCACTAGTGACACAGCATATAAACATTGGACTGTGTGAGTAACTACGTATACTACAGTACTAGCATGTCGGCAGAATGTGCTGTACCTGCGCGAATGTATTATGCATAGCACTTCGGCAGAACGTCTCATATAAGGTTGTATTCATGTAAATGAGGTTAACATCCCGTCTGTACTTTTCAAATGTTGTTTTGGAAAAGATATTGTCTGCAACAGGTAAAATTCTCATGCAAAAATCCAACGAAAACTGTGAAAAATCAGGGTTTTGCGCAGGCGCAGTACGTTCTGCCGACATGCATGCTTACTACTGTACATTTACACATGGGGGGTGATCCATGCACCTGTTACAAACACAACCACAGTAGGAAGTGAGATCACTAGCTAGCTAGTACTACAATGTACTCACTCATAACAACACATTATACAAATGGACCAATTCCAAGAAAATCATCATCTTCAAGCAGATCATTTGGTGGCTATGATGCAGTATCAAATTCGCCGGGCAGTATCCAAAACGCTATCCAGTATGCTGGGAAAATTGCAGTGCAGTTCAATGAAATGGTAAACATGCCCCTTAATTCACAACGTCATGTACAGTTGTAACACAGGCAGGCACATACAAACAAAATTACTAATAGCTTAAAGAACATATGCACATCTTGTCGCTTGTACCATGTAAATATCATTATCAATGGCACAACTGGATATATCATTCCATGCATACCGCTACTGAACTTGATATTAGCCATAGAAGTCTGTCTGTATGTCAGTCATCCTAATGCATCGCCACATTTTGCCACGTCAGCGCAATTTGAGACATATGCATAGCTAAGCATGTATTCACCAAACACATGTGCACCAATACCATATACTGTACCAAAATGACACTACATGTACTTGTATACTAGTATTTGTGCATCATGATCATCACACACATGCACATTGCCATATTGCGCACCCTACTTGTGCCATAAATATAATGATTGTTTCAGCAATCTTCAAAGTTTAATGCCACACAACAATTCCAAGTAAGATCCTTGAAGTACTCACCATGATAAAAAGCACATGGTTGGATGTTTCTTCGTAGTCTTCGATGGTACAAAAAACACTCAGTACAAGACACAGGAACACTAGCAGGAAACTGAAACATAGTGCAA
Organism: Branchiostoma belcheri; assembly: GCF_001625305.1. Classification (NCBI taxonomy): domain Eukaryota; kingdom Metazoa; phylum Chordata; class Leptocardii; order Amphioxiformes; family Branchiostomatidae; genus Branchiostoma; species Branchiostoma belcheri. The sequence goes on along the minus strand of NW_017803898.1, from coordinate 960,988 downwards.
AACGTTAAGTTAAACTTCAGACGTAAACAAAGCAAATTTTTATTCACTTTGACTAGAATTATGCAGTATTAGTAACTATAATGTATTCATGACAATAATAATGATGTTGGTGTGTGTAGCGTGTTGTAATCAGGTACATGTACTTTGAAAGTTTGAGTTTTTTCTTACAATAGAAAGTTACAACAGTTACTGTGATAGAGTGGTGCATGTACATGTACATGAAATTGTATGTTGTGCTGAGGAAAGGGGGCAGGTGTACACACATGGCAGCCCCAGTTGGAGAATGTCAAACATGTTTCAAACCCCAGCCACAAGCTTTCAGCATGGCACAAGTGCAGAGGAAACAGCCCCACTTTCTGTAATACTAATGTAACTCCTTCAGCTGTTACCAGCCACTTCTGAAGCCTGGTACAGGCTTAACAACTTTTGTAGCAATAGACAGAAAGTACTGTGATGCATATGGAAGTTGAATATATATTTTGTATTGGTGTAAGGGTTATACATAGGTAGCAGGTGTAACACTTGGCTATACAGCCAGTTGGAGAATGTCAAGCATGTTTCAAACCCCAGTCACAAGCTTTCAGCATGGCACAAGTGTGCAGGAAACAGGCCCACTTTATCTATACTTATCACTCAGTCACCACTAATGCTCTTATCTCTGCAACTGTCAGCACAGTGGGCCCAATCATAACGCTTTGGCCCAGAAAACTACCCAGACCTTCATATATGGAAGTTGTGTGTGGATTAGTTTGGAACAGAGATAGAAAAGATAGAATTCTAATCTGCAGGAGAATTTGGTTAGCGCTTTTATAGAAAGCCAGCAATTACTAGTATATCCATGTATTATATAGGGTTATACATTGTATATACATGATACAGGGTTCTTGGAACATACTATAGATTGAGCACATACTTCTAACTTAAAGATAGTACAGTCTACTAGTACATAGGTGTGATAGAACATAAGATATGAAATGAGATGTACGTTGTACTAGACTAGCATATAATAGAATTTAACCTAAATTTACTACCTAAAAAAATATATTTCCAAGTGCAGTCAATATCAGCCTGTGTCATAGTAACAAAAGACCAATTTTCTTCGCAATGACTTTGCTGTAGAGTTGCTTGATGCAACTCTGTCTATGAAGAACAGACACTTGAAGTGAGTGATATACAAGTACTGTACTACATGTATTACTAAGTGCAATGTAGTATGATGTACATGCACAGTGAATACAATAGGGGCAGGTCATTGACCTAGAACTTTACATAACATCTGACCTTTTATAATATGTTGTTTTGCAATGAAGACAAAGACAAGGCAAAAGACACATATCCAGTTTGGATCTTAGGCCCTATTCCCACTAATTAAATATAATAATAAATAAAAAAAAAATAAGGATAAAACTGTCTGCTTCCAGCCAGTTTGAACCAGATCAAACCAGATTGAAGCCGGATCAAAGCGAATCAATTCAGTTTGATCCAGACAATTTCATCCTAATGGGAATGGGGCCCTAGTGAATACAACGCATGCCAACACATGGTTAACTCATGATCTTTACTGTATAGGTGACGGTAATTGTTTCTAACCCATCTAACGATTAACCGTTGACAATCATACAAATTATTTGACATTTCAGCATGAAGGAAAGGACTGTGTGAAAGGTTAGAGGTCTTCTTCCCAAAGGGTATATCCTTGAGGTCCTGAGGCTGAATTATAACACATCAATAAACTTGGTGCTGGTCACACGTGGCATGAACATATGTAACTTATAATCAAATGTCAGGGTAGAGATCTGTTATGTATCATCTGTATCCATAATATCACCGAGGCCCATAACATCACCACCTTGAGAAACAGTGTGCTTTAAGATATTTTTACTGCAACATACTTTTGGTATGCACTCCTGCACACCTCAGATGTACATACCTAGGGTATGTTGCAGTAAAAATATCCTTAAGCACACTATTTCTCAAGGTGGCGATATTATGGACTATGGTGATATTATGGACACAGATGTTACATGTAGAATTGGCCATGCTATAGAAATCCTGATCAGAGTCTCGATTTAGATCTGTCAAGAGTAAATGTTATTCCCTTTAAAAGTAAAGTTAGAACTTTTAACTTCTTGTCACTTATGATCTAACTTTAAACTTTGGCGGTCCCAAAAACTCCATAAATTAAAATTCATCATTCAGGTTGGTGAATGATTGAATAGAAGTTCTTTATTCAAAACCACTTCTTTGAGTGGTTGTTTAAAGAACCACCTTTCTTCAGTGCAAATGTCAGTGAACCAGTCATAATTGCTCTGATGAAGATGACAGATGGAAATGCGACTCTTGTTAAACAAGAATTCGTGAATAAAGAACTTTTGTTATTCAGTCCCAAAAACTGTTGCAGTTGTAATCAATCATTTTTGTTTTGTTTTCAGAGTTTTACATGGCTTGAGGAAATACCAGTCCTTGTTGACAGGTGGGAGAAATGTACCTGTTGTCATACATCCACAGGTGTGTGTCCCAGTGTCCCAGGTATATGCACAGGTACAAAACATAGACAATAAGTCATTGTTCGTTCATGACAAGTGCTTCTCAGCTGCATGTGTGTGATACAAAATTGTTGCTTCTTCAGCAATTTCAGGCTAAAACTGGGTTATCAACATTCAATTTTTTTGTCATTTTGCAGGTGTGTGGCCTAGTGCCCCAGGTACATGCACTGCAGGTAGACAAGTCATTGTTCATATGACAAGAACTTATGGCTCCTTTCTAAAGACATCCAAAGCAATTTCAGGACAGTAAAACTTTTAAAATTCAATTTTCTGGTCGTGTTGTAGGATCTGGTGTGCCCCAGTACCCCAGACACATGTACTCTCAGGTAGACAATAATAAGTCTTTGTTTGCTGTAAGTCATCACGACAAGTACTTCTGACATGTCTGAGGAATGTATGGAAGATAAAATCTTAAACAAGTACCTTTCCAACAGGCACTTAAAGCAATTAAGAGACAGCAAAACAAGATTTTCAAACAGATTAAACTCAATTTTCTGGTCATTTTCGATGCAGTACTTGTATGGATCAACCCTAACCCATACTACCCTAATTCAGCATCAGTTGCTGAAAATCTTACTTGAGAGCTATTTTTAAGTAAGACTTACATTTTGTAAATCATATCTTTTTATGTGTCACTTAGCAAATATATCTTTCCAGATGGAAGGATGCCTATAATAACTAGATTACAGAAAAATACTGTAATTCACTTAATGTTCACAGTAGCAAAAGTTCATGGTCTGAGAAAAATGGATGTGTTCACGGAACTACATATTCACGGTGGCGACAGGTGCAGGAAAACGAAAGTACAGGAATTATACATTAACTGTAATGATAAGTTGATGGTACAGAAGCGCCAGTGAAAACAGTGAACATAAAAGTACCATGAAAAAATAAGGAATTACAGACACTAAAAATGTGGACCAAAATAGTCCAGGGATAAAGATTTTGATAAAGATTCCTCCCAGCAAGTATAATGTCGTAAGCACCACTGGTATGTGCCACAGTGTTTGTCAAGATGTTTATACACTCCTCGATCTACTTTTAGACATTCTTTTCGTCTTGATAGAGATTTGTGAAATTCCATGCCGATCTCGTATGTTATTGCAAAGCTGGACGGCTTTGATAACAATATTATTCCAGGCCAGTATCAGATTGGGAGAGTTTATCTGTTTCACAGAACTTACAAACAGCTGCTTTAGGCAGCAGAGGCTGGGGTAGACCAAGGAATCTTTGTGTCAAGGGGGGCATTAGACTTAGAGAGTGTGGCCTTGCCAGTGTGGACCCGCTGGACAGAGGCACTTGGAAACATGGTGTAAAGACTAGCAGACTGCTGCCTACCCCTAGGGATCCACACAGCAGTATAATCAAGTCGACCTGATACTACATACATGTGGCATCATTACCATTGTGCAGTGATCAGAACTAGTAGGCACATGTAAACTTGCGTCAAAGTACAACAGTCAAAAGTCGGCCACTGTTACAAGCTTAGGTTTTCAGTAGCAAGGTCTACTGTGGGATGAGTGTTAGGCTTCACTTTAAAAGGACAGTAAACTTGTGTCCATAGAGACAGTGAACCAGTTAAGAAGAAGATTATGTAGAGCTTAGAGCAAGTGGATGTACAAAGAATGAGATTGAGGGGGACACTACAGTAACTGTAGTTTTAATATATAAGGACTTTAAGCCCTTCTTTAAGTATATTCCCGAAACACTTCAGTCTATGTCTCAAGAAGGTTAAAGATTCATTAACCTTGTAAAATAGTAGTCAAGTTAGTGGAAGTCTGGAAGAGTTAATGAGATCGTTCTTTGTTTGGAAATTAAAGCCGTTAAGCTGTAGTGATTACTCACATGACCACCAGGTACACTTTGCTCCCCAACTGCTTCTGCGGCACCTCGAAAAAGTTGAATATCTGCGTCTTGATGTAGAGCGTCCGCCGGTTCTTGTGTGTGAGCGTGACCTGCGGAATCGGCTTTCCGAGTAGCGTCATTCGCGGTTGTCCATCTGGTCCTTCAGTGTCCAGCGCGCCGCGGCGCCTTAAGCGCATTTCTGGCTCCTCTACGCTTACTTTAACATCGTTACAAAGATGTGCGTCTGTTAGGCCACTCTCTGCAAACATTCGATCAGTGCTGCTACCGATAGAAGCTTCATCTTCAACAGCACGAGGGCCGTTAACACTCAGTAAGGTATCATAGCCGGGTGGAGGGCTACCAGGAGTCGAAACTCTGGTCTCGGCAGGGCCTGGGTCACTGATCATATCTTCCATCGATATTGTCTCTGCTGAATTTGACGTCTCTTGAGAGTTTGAAATGTCATCTTCCCAGTTCACCCGTTTACCAGCCATGCTTACAGTAGTAAGGTCTGGTATAGGCCTAAGAGGAATACTGGTTTGCGATTGCACTGCCCCGGCCTGCTGCCTTTTACGTTTGCCTCTCAGAAACCAGACTTTGCTGGGTATGTTTTCTTTCCAGTGGAAAGGACCGGTTGTTTTTTGAGTTGGCTGTGCTAGCTTCTTCTGGTCAGAACTTGTTCTAACTGCTTCTCTGTCGGTCAGAAGGCTTGACCACTCGTTGTTGTCAAATGCTCTGGTTGTTTTTCGAATTGGTTGTGGTAGCTTCTTCCGGTCAGAATGAGTTTTGACTGCTTCTCTGTCGTTCAGAAGGCTTGACCACTCCTTGTCTTCGTCCTCGCAAGCGTCAGGCCTTGAAGAGCCCTGCGAAAAAGGTGACAGCATGTCAGTAAAGACTGGTCAGACTGGGACTAGTAGGAAAGTGTCAATAACACACAAGACAGTACAGTCTAGATAGCACTCAACTGTCAATCAGTCATGCTTGGTTTGCAGCCAAGGAAACTTCCACTCCTCTTGTACCTACCTGAAGCCACCACTTCAAGTGGATTGTCCAGTGCCAAATCAAGTGCAAGTGTTTTGATTTGATTTATTTGGCTGTAATCATATCTGGAGGCTATTACAAATAGCTGAGCACTGGCAACTCGACAATATACAATAAGAATAGTTACAATGCTCATTACTTTGTATATACATGTACCTACCTGAAGTGACCACTTTAAGTGGATTGCCTGATATCAAATCAAGTGCACATGACAAGTGGACTTATCAATTGGATTTGATTTATTGGGCTGTATAAAAAGATATACAGTCAGGACTGCCCAACTACATATTTGGTCAGGCTATTATTAAGGGCTAGCACTGGTAACTGGGCAATATACAATAACTTACAATGCTCATAACCATACCTTAACTTGAAGCGACCACTTTAAGTGGATTGTCTGGAGTCACATCAAGTGCATTTTATCATAAGTGTTTTGATTTGATTTATTAGAATGTATGAAAAGATATACAGTCAGGAATGCCCAACTACATATTTGGTCAGGCTATTATAAAGGGCCAGCACTAGTAATTAACTGGGCAATATACAATAAGAACAGTTACAATGCTCATAACTCATGATACCTTAACTTGAAGTGACCACTTTAACTTAAGTGAAATGCCTGGGATCAAATGAAGTGCATGACTGGACCATAAGAACAGTTACAATGCTAGATAACTATACCTACCTGAAGTGAACACTTTAAGTGGATTGTCCGGTATCAAAATTAGTGAATATATATAACAAGTGTTTCAATTTGATTTATTGGGCTGTCTAAAATGATATATGACCAGCACTGCCCAACTATTTTATCTGGAGGCTATATATATATTATAAAGGGCTATATATGTAGCTTAAAAGCACAATATACAATAAGAATAGTTACAATGCTCATAATTTTACAATGCTCATACCAATGCGTTGTAAGTTGTTATTCCCCATGTTGAGTACAGTGAGGGAAACAAACCTCTAACTGTAAGTTTCAACTTTCAACTATACATGTATATGTAGATTATGTATAATACTCATGAGCATACAAACCTATGCCAAAACAGCATTCTTGTCCAATACAACTACTTACCTTCAACACATGAATTAAACTATATTCAAGGAAGAACTGGGAAAATTAGGGCATGTACATGTTCTGTACTCTTACATACCGTATATTCTAAGACTTGTATCTGCATAGTACACACACATATAAGCACGTAAGTATCAAACACTATTATATAACAGCCACACAGTACTGACTCCATACAACCACATGTACAATCATTACACATTTGAATGTAAGAAATTACAACAAAGGACAGTCAACAAACCTTACAACAAGGAACAGCAGACAACTTGTTGTCTTGAACTCTCACTCAAACAGTTCCTTCACTTCTTAAGACTTTCAACAAATTCAAGTCACGACTTACACACCTGTGGACACTAGTTTTACGACGCAACAAGCACTGAACCATTCTTCCTGTTGCCATACGTCTTTCTGACTGGGCTGTGCTGTTCTTACTGTAAGTCTTGAAATCTTTGCAGGGGTCTTATTTTCACAGTAACCTCTAAACTACACCAATTCAAGACACAACACTGCAAAACAGTATTTCCCTTGTAGTACACACATGCAATATAAACTTATAATATACTGTGAAAGCCTTACATGTACTCCTTCTACTGCGAAAAAAATAAGTCCCTGCACAAATAAACAAATCTACCGTACCTTCACATAAGCAACGATCTGGCGGGCATGCGAACACCCCTCAAGGCACCCGTGCCATACCCAAACTGGTTGTGCAACCCAGAGTCCCGTATGTATGTCACTGACCCTCTGTTTTGTACATACTACGCAGCTGAACTCCTTCCTGTACTTGAACACTAATAAGTAAGTTTCCACGAATTTGTACAGTCACCAAAATTCTTTCACACCAGTGAGTGAGTGCAAAACTCTATTGGTAGTTTGCGATGGTAGGAAATTTCAGAAGTCACTGAATTACCCTACAAAAACCTGCCCAACTGGTTCTTTTGTTTCTCACCTGTAATTTTGTCTACTGCTGAATTACTTGGAATCTGTGTGTACAATCATTAAAGTGTTAAAATATGGAAAAAACTCCTTTTCCCAATCCTAATAAGAAGTTAAGATCCTGCCAAAATCACTGAACTTACAACTATTTTTATTACCAAGAAAAGCTTTTCTTCTCAGTTGTTTAAACTTAAAATGTTAAAATGTCAAAACAAGTTTTTGACATTTTCTCAGAGGCAAAAATTCCAACACTCTCTGACTTGGCATCAGCACTTGTAGCACCAACAATGTTGTGAAACACAATAAAGGATGTTTTCTATTTTGTCTGCCCGGAACCCTAATATTTTCACACGTGTGAAACTCACTAAACATCAAACACAAATGAAAACTCCAGACAAACTTAGATCAAAGACTGATCCTGAGTCAAATAAAAGCTTCTGATTCCTGGGAGAGTTTGATCTGGCTTCCTGGTTAAATCATTAGTTCATTCTTACGACAACAAATCCAAAAGACTCACGAAAAAATTAAAACTCCAAATGTCGTGTGACTTGTGATGTTTTAATTATGTACCACAGTTCTGTTATCTGTTGAATAATTAAAAGTCCTCAATGCCACAAATAGATCTAATGGCTAATTAAGAACTAAATTAACGAGCCATCTGTCAGTTGCTAATTAAGCCTGGGGATAAATGTCTTGACATATACATGTTGGTTTAAAGCTCTTTATAAGTAAGTGCCCTTCCATATTCTTGGATGGCATTTTTTCTACAAAGTCTGGATGGACAAACATTTTAACCATTCCGTCCCCTTTGACAGACGAAAATTGAAACTTTCTGACATTTTTGTCAGATTCTACCTCTAGTTCAAAACCAGCACAGACAACAGGCCTATCTGTGCTGTAGTCAGTACAATAATACATTCATCAAAATATTTATCATTGTACATTCATTTGGATCGTTAGGGATGGGGAAACCACTTTTGTAAAACAATTGGTCCATTGTTTATTACATCATCATGACGTTATAAAATTTTCAATATCTTTCAAATCTTCATAAATTATCATCTTGTAACATCATACGTGAACTTCAATTGAATAAAGAAAATCAAACTATGCATACTGTAACATACTCTCCAAGCAGAGGTTGTGGGGAATGATCGTTATCTTTTTATATATGGCCGTTTTTTTTGTCCTGATCCCCACCCGTCGGTGGCTAATGGAGCTTCTCTGGCTAATGGATACTGTCTGGCCAATTTGATACTGTCTTTTTGCCACCGAGAGGGATCTGCTTAATTGGAGATTAACTGTAACACTATTAAGTAGTAAATAAGTCACCCCCATGCAGAAGTGCTCTGCTCAGGCATACCTTGTTACCACCTTAAACTTTTCATCCTAGAAGTAAGCTGTTGGCTTAACCTAACCCTAATGGACAGCCTTGGGGTTTTTTTGAAAACATGGAGCCTGTCTATTGACTCTTAATCACCAGCAAATTTGTTGTTTTAGATCATTTTGTGTGTCTTTCAGCCACACATCCTTTGAAGGCAGACGATAAGGGAAAGAAAGTAAAGTAAGTTGGGTCAACACACACACACAACTTCATGTACCTGGATATGTAGCGATTCTTTGCTAAGAGGGTTATGTTTTCAGTAGCAATCATGTACATTTTGTAACTCAAGAAGGCTAAGGTAGACTGTACCCACATCAAAATCATGAACCACCTGCCTTCCAAAACCCAGAACAATTGCTCAAAAAAATTATTTTTTTCTTTAAAGTTAGCTCACACTCAGTGTACAGAAAGCCTAAAACCAAATAAATTCAACATCTAACCTCCAACTCTGGTGCCCCTTGTGACATCTCACTCCCAGCCCTTAACTTTTATCTCTCCTAGCTGTCAACAGTCTCCAGCCTTAATCAAGTAAGTGTAACAAACACCACAGGTGCTAAAGAAAACACCCAGCTCACTGGAAATACATGTACTGCGGGTCTAAAATAGAAAACAACCAAATATTTTATACTATATAGGTCATTCTTGATCAACAAATTTCATTGTTTGATATCTGCACTGTATCAAAGTGAAGCCAACTGGTGTTTGTACAAAGATGATGTCAACATTGCCAGAAAACTCCCAGCTCACTCCAAATACTGCAGGTCTAAAATAGAAAGGAGACCCTTAATTTTATCTCTGTCCTCTTGTCTAATCTTTCTCTGTCTGTCAACACCAGCAGACCGACCAGTCTGGACTGGATCACAGAAAGAAACAGGCCCAGAACATGTTACAGTTCACTGAAGGGGCAACTTAGTATATAAAGAAGAAGTCAAACCCAGTAAAACTAGACCCATGTATGTTGTAGAATATAACTATAATGCTAGACGTAGATATAGTCTCACATACCACTGTATTTTCTTTCTTATGTTGTTTGTAACTGCAATTAGCCCTCGGGCAAGTATTTGCAATAAACTTTCAATATATACACTGTATTCTGGCCAGTGCCCCTCTTTTTATCATTCCACGAAACTTTACTTGCTGCTTGTGATTGACAAAACGTTTGCCCAATCCATCATCTTTTTGACTGACAAAAATTGGTGACTACTGAAGATATGAGATGTCATTAACTGAGCTTAATGTTCTACCAGCAAAATTTCCCCCTCAAAATAAGGAAATACTATGTGTTTTAGGGAGACAAGATTTCAACATTTTCACAGAGGAATATGCCCCAAGACGCCCTACAATTGTCATGCCTAAATATTGTTACATCAAACATTGAGATGAGGAAAAAAAAACTTTCTGGATCAGGAGTCAATAGATTGGGTACTCCTAGTAATTAACTTGCTCATTAACAGTATCCATCCAAGAATTCACACCTACCAAATAATGGGCCAGTCCTCCAAAGTCCAAATTCCTAAATACAGACAACTTCAAGTACAGACCAGTCCACAGCTATTGGGAAAGGGGACTAGAGATGAAAGCTACTCATTTTAGATCAACATAATTTCTTCAAAGGCCCTGAATGGAAACAGTTATTCCTACAATGTCTGGAATGTACCATCCGACTGGCCCAAGAGGGGTCAGGGTCCTCATCAATTACGACATTACTGTTTAGCTCTAAGGACATATAGTGCCGGATATATACGTGTGGCATAGCGCACTAATGCCTGGGCTTTTGTGGTATGCCTGGGGGTATCACGCCCCTTATAACTACTGTACTAGGAGACAGGCTGGTAGACTTAAACTGTTAAAGGTTAGTTTAATGGCATCTCTTTCCATATCTTTACAGACTGATTTTTGTCTGTCATGAGCAGCAAAATCCTGTCAAATGACAGAAAGACAGCCTGCGTACTCAGCGTACTAGTACATAGCACACTAATGCCCAGGCTTGTGTGGTATGCCCAGGATATCCCGCCCCTCCTAACTACTAGGAGACAGATCCAACTGGCTTAGAGCAGCTGTTATGGAGTTAAAAAGTTCATTGTCATCGTTCTATGTTAAGCACCAAATGCGACAATCCAGTTCAGAGGGTATGCTTCTCCATGAAATTTTGAAATCTTGACCCTCTGAAACACTATTCCTACATTTTGAGGGGAAAATTTTGCTGGTACTAGTGGTAGACTTAAAGCCTACATGTAGTACTTTAATTATAACATCTCTTTCCATATCTTTACACGCTGATTTTTGTCTGTCATGAGCAGCAAAATCCCTTAAAATGACGGAAAGGCAGCTGCTGGCTAGAACTAGTCAGGGACTGCCATCCTCCATAGTTGTGGTGCCCACTGACATTAGGGAGTACTGGGTGGAAACTACAGAGGATGGCACCCAGGCTAGGCTAGAACACTGCCTGGTGCATAGTGCACTAATATATAATGCCTAGGCTTTTGTGGTATGCCCTGGAGTATCACGCCCCTACTAACTACTGAAGAGACAGATCCAACCAGCTTAGGGATGTTACTGAGCACATGCCAGGAGAGGAAATCAGAGATCTCAAACCTCTTCAAAATATTTAGAGTTTTGGTGAATTTCTTGCTTTATTTAGGCCACACCAATTGTATCAATTATTTCTCGATTTTGACCACTTCATTTTCTTCTGGCTGGATACGTTGCTTTCTGTATCTGTATTGGTATAGCCGGTATAACCGCCCTTCACTGGGCAACACACCAGCTCCCGTAATACACCAGCTTTATCTGAAAAATTTTCAGGAACGAGAAAAAAATATGTTCTCCATGGTGGCTGGCTTGAAAAGTGATTGCCTCAACAGGTTTGATTTTGATTATGTACCAGCACTTCAAAATACTGGTCACAAAATGTGTATGACTTGTTCAAGGAAACGACTGAAGCATTTGTAAACATAATGCACTTCAGGCACAATCAGCTACCGCCTAGTACTGGGCTGTTTTGTTTTATAGCTAGCTTTTTTTACCCTGCAATTATGATTATAAATATTAACCATACATGCATGTACATGTACACAAGTTACATAAACGAGAAATACTTTCTGTGTAGTTCTACTTTTCATAGTCTCATATATAAGTGTACTAGTAGTCAATATGTACATGTACACATTGTATAGTAGATGCCATACTTTGTACCCTGTACAAGTGTTGTGCAATAAAGTTATTATCTTGTAAATCCCCAGTTGTAACATATAAACTGATATAATTAACAGCCAGCTCAAAAAATAGATTGCAAAGCAGCAAACAACAAATTGTGCAGAAATTTTGAGACGGTAGCTGCAACTACATTAAAATTTGTAAATACACTGCACCCACCATATACCAGCTTCTGGTTAGTCCCTAGACTTGTGGGAAAGACACACAGGTCTAACACCTGACTACACCAATATATGCAAACACACCAGGGCCGCTAAATACCTGGTCTTAATGCACAACGTACGACTTACAACAAACATGCAATTTATAACCAAGTAGACTGGTTCAAAACATTTATCCATCCATGCTCACTTCTTAGTCCATACCAATTTAATTTGTTGGTTTTCAAATACATTTTTTTTTCAAAGGAAATATATATACATTGTATATAGTATTACATGTTCAAAGACATATACATGTTCATACAGTAGTTTTTTAGTATTCAGGTTCTGAGTCAACCCTCCAAATGCTCGTATAAGTTTGAGACTTTTGGCACGAAGACAAAAGTCCTTGTCTTTGTGGTTGTTACAGTTTTTCAGGTTATCAATGTATTGATTAGATTAAAGGTTGAAGACTCATTGTTTGAATTACAAACCAGTCAGGTATTTGGACTTTGTGGCTCTTATATAATATTGCATCATTTAAAATTTGGGGCTATTACATGTCTGTTCTTCTTGTTTTCAGTCACCCACTTCAATCATTTCTTGCAAAAATCTGAGAACCAACAAATTAAATTGGTACAGCCGTAAACAGAATTATCACCTACCTGGCACACGTACTTAAACAACCAGCAAGAGAATTAACTAGGGATCATTTCATTTGTCTAGTAAAAGTCTGTACCATAAGTGAATTTTCCCTGCCCCCTATACTCAAAAGTTGTGACATACTTTTCTCAAAGCAATGATGAGAACTAGGTCAGTAAACACTAGGGTGTTCTCTTACAGTGTTAGCTCTGTACACACATTCCTGTCCTTATGTGCATGCTATTGAAACACACAACCCATCTAATGTGTCTAATGTAGACTTCTCAAATATACCTTTTGGTTATTCTTTCTAACTAATGACAGCACTGATATAACATTGTAACAGCTTTTAAAGATTGTGTCCCACAAAGGTAAAAATGCTAGCCTCTACCAGGCTTCAGAAGTGGCAGGAAAGAGTAGAAATTGACAGAAAACATGCCAGGGTCTGCTAAAGGAGTATTTCAAGGAGGCCACAAATACTCCTTTAGCAGACAAGTTCTGACCAACCCCCCTGACATGTTATCTGTCAATCTGGCCAATTTCTACTCTTTCCAGCCGCTTCTGAAGCCTGGTAGAAGCTACCAAAACACTACTTTCCTATTTCTACCAGGAAAAAAGTCAAGGTTCCCTTTAATCCTCTTTAATTAATAAGCTGCTTGAAGGTGTTTGTAATCCCTGCTACAAATAGACCATTAAATACACAAAAGGACACACCAATTTAATTTGTTGGTTCTCACATTTCTGAAAAATACATGTATGTTCTAACTTGAAAAACTTGATAACAAAGTCTGAAGACCTAGTTTATGCCTGGTTGAACTTGGTTTTATGGAGTAAATTCAGCAAATGTCATATTCAAGTTTTCTTCCCTGCCATCTGTTTTTATGATTACGATTACAGTCTACAAAATTTTACATTTTCCAATCTTTCTAGCTGCTTTCAAAGCCTAATATCTTGTTTCTTCTTTTCACAATGCGAAAGAAGTTTTTCTTACATGACACTGAGCTTTAACAACACAAGCTTCCATGCATGTACAGCTTATACAGACACACGTTTGTTACTCCGTGAAGGAGGTCAGGACCTCCGGACGGAGTGTTGTAATCGGCTGATTTTTCATGTTCGCAGTCAAAACACTGGGTTCTCTTTGTGTAATCGGCACGCAATTTTATACGCCGTCTGCGGGCATGCCCGTGTTGATGCACGAATGTGTATTTTTGCCGTTGCTGCTTTCGCGGTCAATGTAATATCGCAGACGCACCCCTACAATTACGAGGCGAATTGGAATGGTCCAGAAAAACGCGTTGTTTGGAATAGCAGTGGGGTTCAAAAAAGTTCATGCAGATACGGGGTGGTTTTTATAAGTGGTTCCAGATGTTTTTGCCCATGGTTAAGAGATGCCAAGTTTTTTGGAAGATGTTCGCAGCCAAAACGCATTCTTCCGTACGTCGCATTTCTGTGTAATTTCGCATGTGGTGTTGCATTATGTCCGGGATGATGCACGTCTTTTTATTTTTACCGTAGCTGTTTTGATATTGGAGTAAATGCTTATTTTCGAAACATCCCCATTTCTTTGAAATGGTTTCGTCCGTTTATGCAACTGTTACTGCGCTAATGACGACCAGTCGCGCTGTCCTGATACACCGCGAATGTGCAAGTGTTCCCTGTAGACAGTCCCGGGAGTCCTTTTTTTCGCACATTCCAGGAGCCAAACCAAAATACGTTCATGAACCGAGTCCAAAAAACCGAAACGTGAAAATCGGATGATCGGACCTGATGTACATTTCTCTTTCTATAGATTGTACACACAATACACACATCTTTAGATAATCTGGCCATGGCAGGTTAAAAAAAAGTAACCCTGAATCATACTAGATTAGCGTAAATGCATGTTAATGCGTTCAAAACAAGAAAAAAATTGTTTCCGGGTATTAATCTCTTGAATCACGGCGCTGAATATTGACGCAAAAATATTTCGGGCATCGCGCGCCCTTCCCGCGTCACGTGTAGGCATCTCGCATCTCTGATTGGTTGTTGCGTCTTAAGATGACTGAGCCGACGCGCGTTTAAACAATTTTTCTTTGTTCGATTTATCACACTTCACAGAGAATTGTCGCCAATGGCTACTTCTTTTTGTTGCAATATATAATACTTCACGGAGAATTGTCACCTATGGCTTCTTGTTTTCTATTTCTTCCAGTTGCTTCCAAAGCCTGGTAGAGTCTACCACAGACAGACACATGTACTGTTACTGTTATGTGTTCTTGTTTCACGAATCACAATGCAAGAAAAGTTTTCTCTACAGTCTACAGTACACAGAGCTTAAAACTTGAATGTTCATCTATGTTGGTATACTTATGACAAAGAGGGCTAAAGAGCTTAAAACAATTTTGTTGCAAGCTCTGTCCTACATTTGCAAAAGACGTTTTCCTTACAAGACACAGAGCTTACCACACAAGCTTCCATGGACGGCTTAAACAGACACACAAGTTTGTTTTACCTGATGTGGTGTTTCTTCCCAGTCACGGGTGACCCAAACTGTATCTCTCTCATCTCTTCTTGTAGGAAACATGGTGGTGGTGATCAGGGGTACAGTACTCTCCAAGCAGAGGTTGTGGGGGAATGATCGTTAGCTTTTTATATATGGCCGTTTTTTTGTTGGTACCCCCACCAACCGTTGGGGACCAGCAACCTTCTCTGGCTAATGCATACTGTCTTGCCACCGGAACTTCCGAAAGGGATCTCCTTGGAGATTGGGGTACAGGACAGTCTGGTGAAACACTTTTGCGGCTCCTGTTTTATCTACAGCGCTAACAGTGTGCCAGCCTGCCCACCATATGCTAGTGGTTTCTGTTAGTAGAAAAGTCAGCTGCATCAATTGAGCCACTGCCTAAGGATAGCCCTGTGCTGAACAAATCAGACAGAACACTCCAAGACCCTCCAAGGCTGTTGTAGCCTGGATACCAGATGCCTGGTGCAGCATAAAATTCCCTTTGGTCAGGTGAAGCCACAAGCCGAACTTCACATATGGAACTGATCAGTTAGTGCTCACGTGTGGTGCACCACAGTACAGTGGAAACTCCCCAAAACTCCTGCAGTTACCTTTGGACTCCAAAAACAAACAGTGGGTTTTGTTGTACCCACTGTACCGTAAAAGTTGTGTGTGTGAATGTTGACAGTGGTTTACTTTCGGTGCGTAATATCCTCTCTTCTGCGAAGTCGTGACAATTGTAATTCTGTATGCCTTTCCACCACATAATCTTTTTACCCTTCAAGACACCACGTACAATGTAAATTTCCTTTCCCTCCTAACATGAAATTATCTTCCTGCAATAGTAACTTTATTCTACAGTAACTGAAACTAAGGTGGGACACAAACCTGTTGGAGAAATAATTCAAATAGGCTGCTGTGTCAAAAAAAATTGGAGAGGGGGAAGGAAAGAGCAAAAGTCAAAGCCATTTATTGCTTCTCTAGCCTTAAATAAAAAAGAAAGACATATATTGTCTTAATTGAGTGTCTACGTTTTTTGTTTTATCTCAAGTGGGTGTGGCAGATGTTTAAAGGGAGGACTTAAGTCAACATATTAAATCTATTGATCTCTGTAACAGCAAACATTCAACAATTCTGTGTCCACAACTTAAGATAGACCAATTGTTCTTGACATAGTGCAAATTCCTGACTTATGAATGGGCAACTAAAAAAAAATTATGTAATACCAACCCTCCCCACTATATATGTGGTATGTAACCCTAACCCCCCTGGCTTTGTATTGACAAGTGCATAATATAATGACTGTAGACTGAAGAGGACACCATGACACGTTTGTCCACATGTTTTGTTTGTTGGGGTGACAGAAACATGTGTATTGGATCAACAGTCTGTTTTTACTGACCTAGCCACAGCATGACTGACCTTCATATTCAATACGAACCAGTTGGTCATCGCCAAGAAGCCTTTTAAAAAAAGGGTTCAATCCGGCGTTTTACATCTAAAGTTTGAACCTTTATCAGACTTCGGACTAATGTACATGTGTCATTAAAAGTTAAACACACACAGGCACACATACAAACACATAGACACACACAAGCAAACATACGATAATGTTACATATACAAACATCTACACACACAAGCAAACACACACAAACACACACAGTACACACACACATGCATGTATACATTATAAAGCATTATACACACCCTGTGACCCAGTCAGTCAACAATTTCGGTCATAACATGTTGCAGCCTTGCAAAAAATTCATGTCAACTATACTATGTATTAATATATTTTACATGTATATGTAACTACCAAAAAGAAAATTGATAAGGCTTACCTCTTGAATCAGTGGATCCCAGCAGTTGTCAGACATAGACCATCAGTACTGCAGGCAGGTCTCCAGTTCAGCCTAAATTCAATTCTTCTTTTCACTCACTCAGCTGTTGTAGGCAGTCGCTATTATTTTCCTCCCAACACAGCAGCACAGAAGCACAACTGTTTCAACAGTCTTGATACTGTGGTTGAGGAGAAGGGGGTCATATATCTGTCAGGCCTGTCTTCTTCTTCACCAGCTCAGCTGTTCAAGGCAGTTGTTTTTGTTACAAACATTTCCTCACAACGCAGCACAAAACAGAAATTCCATGACAGTCTTGCCCTGAGTCTTGCCTACTCTATCTCTTGCTACTGCAGTTGAAGAGGAGTCAAATATCTCTCAGGCTTTGGCCTGTCTTCTTGTTCAACAGATCAGCTGTTCAAGGCAGCACAAACTTTTCCTCACAACACAGCACAGAACAGAAATTCCATGACAGTCTTGGCCTGAGCCTAGAGCTTCTTTGGTTCAAGAGGTCCTCAGTCACAAATTTCTGTCAGGCTTTGGCCTGTCTTTAGAAATAGTAGCCTGTCTTCTTCTTCTTGTTTAACAGCTCAGCTGGCATGCGCAGTTGTTGTTCAGTCACAAACCTTTCTCACAGAACAGCAGCTAGAAATTCCATGCCAGTCTTGGCCTGAGCCGAGAGCTTCTGTGGTTCAAGAGGAGTCACGATATCTGTCAGGCCTTAGCTTTTGAGGCCAGTGTCTTCTTGTTCAGCAGCTCAGCTGTTCAGGGTAGTTGTTGTTTGGTTCCAAACCTTTCCTCACAACACAGAACAGAAATTCCACAACAGTCTTGCCAGCCTTGCTCCTGCTTGTGGTTCAAGAGAAGTCACAAATGTCTGTCACCCTCCAGTCCATGTGTTTGCACTTCAGTTAGAAACCTGACTCCAGGGCGGATGGGATGACTGGAGGTCCGTCATGGTTTACTCAGGGTCAGTTTGAAACATGATCCTGTCTTCAGACACCAGTAGTCTTCTCACAACTCAGCTGCAGTCTGAAGGAAGATCAGTAGAAGCTTCCAAAATTTCACACCATCAGCTAGGGACAGTATTTCTCGGAAGTTGGAATATTGAAGGAGAAAAATCATTGAGCAATGACTTGTAGACAGACGTTGTTGTTTTTTGCCATGGTAATTTCGACTTGAAATGTGGTCCTGTACTCAGACACCAATGCTCTTCACAACTCTGGAGAAGGATCTAGAATCTTGTCGGTTCCAAAATTTCAAACCTTCAGCAAGGAACACATAATGTGACATATCAAGAAGTTGGAAAATTGAACTCAAAGGAAAAAATAATCAATCAACAGTTGCAGTTGACAGTTGTTTTTTTTTGCGAAGGTAATTTCCACTACCAGCTTTGAAATTCTTCATGCAACTTTCCTGCTTCAGCGCTGCAGGCTATTCAGCGTGCTCGCTGGTCCATTTCTCGACAAGCTACTATAGCGCTTGGCCCAGTTCCACCATTGTTTGATTTGTTGTTATTGTTGAACTAGTTACTATTTCTGGTATGTTGGTATGTCAGCTTGTATAGTATTAGTAGTCCGACTCACGTTTTTATTCCGGAAGTTTCTCGGAAAAGTTGTCACGAATTTCTGACAGTTATACAGAACTGCAAATTAGCGTAATGCTCTGGAACTGTGATGTCTGCACTTTTTTGTTCTTCATTGCGTCAACTGCATGCATTTGCCGACTTCCTTTTATTTTCTGAGTTATATCCTCGTTCTTGATATCAAATGTAGCGTAGTGGTCCCCTGGTTGCCACAACAGTTGTGAATAACTTTGAAAGACTTCAGGCAATCGGAATGTCCAAATTCCCCTACTAAAAAAAAAAATCCTCTACTCATAAAAATTCACCATGCCATCAGCTTGTTTGTTGTGAAAACAAGTCCTGGTAAAGTACTTTTGTTGCTACAGCTGGAAGCAGTCCACATCCTTTGGGCCTTCACTGCTGTTCTAGGGATAGATGTTGGCTAGAGTGTCCAGCTTAAAATAGGACTCTGTCCAGCTATAAATGCCATGTTCAAGGTTGCACAGCCATATATACTGAGCCAGTATCACATACAGTAGCTGTAGAAAACCCCAGTGTAGCCTCCAGTGCCCCACAACAGCATGGGATCTCAGATTGAAGATGTCAACAGTTTGAATTGTGCCAACTGTCATCAAATCATCACTTTCTGAGACAAAAGGAGACTGTGAGAGACACTCCTAGGCTGTTTTTCTCACCTTAGATTCCTCTGAATGCCAGCCACAACTTTAAATTTCTTGGAACTGCCAGGGCAGCTTTGCCCAGTGTAGCATAGAAGTACAGGCTTCAACAAGATGCATAAGTTTCCAACCCTTGTGCCTGAAGATTCCCTGTCCTCTTCTCTGTCTATACTTGCATATACAGGCATAAACTTGCCTGTTGACAGCACAAAACTTTTCCTTGTGAAGACAAAGTTGATTGTACAGCAGAAACTGACTAAAACTTCCAGAGGTTTGTCTTTGAATGGCTGTGGTCTTCTCCAGTCACGACTTCCTGGTATCTTGAAGTAGTGAGCTTGATCTGATTACTAACAGCTGGGGGAGAATCACTACGTCAACAAGACTGGTGTGTCTAGTGATGCATTCAAGCAGGACAGTTGGGGGAGGATCATTATGTCAAGGAGTCTGGTGTCTAGTGAAGCATTCAAGCAGCTGGTATGGGGAGGATCAGTGTGTATACTAGCCTGGGTGCCAGACTGTTGTCAGTGCCAGTATACAGGCTAGCTCACTGGCTCCAGGGTTAGGGCTAGCCTCGGTGCCAGACTGTTGCCAGGGCTAGTAAACAGGCTAGCTTCTGGGCTCCAGGACCAATCTGAATTTTTGCCATAGACTCCCCTCAGTTAGAAACTGTAGAGAGATAAATTAGATGCTGGGGTGGGAGCTTGTGGCTTTATTCCCTGGCAGTGAATCAAAGGGAGTATTGTGTCAGCCTGGCAGAGGTTGTATCTTGTTGGGTCTCTTTGATAACCAGTGGCTAGCTATAGGGGGTCTGGCATCCAGACTATATATGTGTATACAGGCCCAACAGTGCATTTCACAATCACTGGAGCACTACTAACAAACCACTGGGGGAGGATCACCACACACACACAGGTATGGTCACGGTCTGATCCCCTCAGAGCAGTCAAGCAAGGACGCTGAGCCTGAATACTGTCCGCCAAGCACGGCCTGTTGCCATAGCAACTGCCTATCAAGCACAGCCTGTTGCCATGGCAATGAGAGGTAGGTGAGGTCAGAAGTGTCGGATGTAGTATGAAATGGCTCATTTCCTCATGTTAGAAACTTAAGACTGTGACTGCTTATACAGGTGTTTTGGAAAAAACAGGGACAAGTGTTCTCTAGCTAGCCTGACATTTTTTTTCCGTCATCTCAATTTCGTTTGATGTAATTGTAACATTGTGTCAAGGACTGAAGATGCGATGCTTCATGCCAGAGAGGCAACAATGCCTAGGACAATCTTGCCCCTCTGAAGTGCTACATGTATTTTCTGCATTTTGAGGGACAAATTTTGCTGGAAGAGTAAGCTTAGCTTAATGACATCTATATACAACTCAATGTCTTCAATTGCACGCCAATTTTTATCCACCAAAGATGACAGATTTGGCAATTATTTGTCCGTTTTCAGCATTAAAATTCCATCAAATGACATAAGATTTAAAGATGAATGCTGGCTAGAACACTGCCCAAGCTGAGTTCACCCCATTTCAGCAATAAACTTCTGGGCATGCAGACTTGAGCTTGAGTTATGCACCACTTTTACTGTTAGGAGTAGATATGGGAGTAGATAAGACTGTGACCGCACGGGCGGTCAAGACATATGGTCTTCATTAACAGGAATAAAGCACCTCCGGCCATGTGGCAGGAGTCAGTCTAGAGTGAGATCTCGTCTTGTGCAGTTCTCTGACAGCTCGGCTCACCCCGCTAGCCTCGGCTACCCTACATTTGGTGGCAGCGGTTCCAACTTAACTTACGAGTACCTACGACCCACGCCATGGCTGAGCCACGTTCCCGGCTTCCCCCCTCATTCGACGGCACCGCGGCCGACGATTTCCAGCTTTGGATTCAGCAGTTCGATGTGTGGGCCGATGCCCAGCAGCTAGACCAGGCAGCCAGGCTGAGGCACTTCCCCACCTACCTCACTGGCCCAGCCTTCGGCTTTTACACCGAGCTGCCAGCCGCGACGAAGGCCGACCTCGCCCTGATCCGAGCGGCCATGGTCGGACCCTTCGGCCGCACCGCCCTGCTGGAGGAGTTCCGTCGGGCCGCCAACGCTAGACCCCGCCGCCCCAACGAGAGCTTGTCAGTGTATGCAGCGGAGATTCAACGCCTGGTCCGCCTCGCCTACCCGACTTACAACGATGCCGGACGGGCTGGCGTTGCCCTGGACCGGTCCGTTCGTCATCACCGCCACCCTGCCAGCCGACTCTCCGACACCAATCCTGTACCGCATCCGTCCTGAGACCGGCAACCGGCGTCTACAGGTCGTTCACCACAACCGACTGAAGCCCTACATCGCCCCTACCCGCCGCCGCCTGCCAGCACCACCTGATGCGCCTCGCCCCGGCTACGCAGACTTCATCCAACAGTATCACTTTGATCCACCTGCTCCAGTCCTTGCCCAGCCAGCACCTGTCGCCAGTACCTGCCCAGCCAGCACCTGTTCCAGTACCTGCCCAGCCAGCACCTGTGCCAGTACCTGCCCAGCCAGCACCTGTTCCAGTACCTGCCCAGCCAGCACCTGTTCCAGTACCTGCCCAGCCAGCACCTGCTCCAGTACCTGCCCAGCCAGCACCTCCACCTCCACCTGCCCTGCCGCCAGCCGCTCCTGTCCAGCCAGCTCAGCGTCCGCACATCATCAGAACTCGATCCGGCCGCATCAGTCGACCCCCTGACCGGTTTATGGACTTTGATTACGGCTAATGAACTCTAGGAATGAGCTCCGTTAATCGACTACTACGGAAACCTATGCCTGAACGAACACTCCTCTCATACGAACTTTATCATCTTTATCATATCTCTATTATGTTGAGCGTCGTTCTCATATTGCGTATTCTTGTTTTTTTTATGTGTATGACTATGTATTTGCTTCGCATGTCCTCTAGCGACTTTTTGTGCCCTCGTTTCGACGCAGTATGATTTGTTTCTATTTGTTTATGTACCAGTTTTGTTGTTTTTAGATAGAGTTGTTTTGATCCGTGCTTACTCACTGTAGCTCCGTCCGGGAGTAATTAGCTCGAACCCAACACACTAGCTCCCAGCATGATATGCCCCGTCTACTCTTGTTGTTATTATTGTTTTGTTTCCTGCTGCGGAGTCGGGGACGACTCCTTTTGTAAGGGGGGGCCAATGTTAGGAGTAGATATGGGAGTAGATAAGACTGTGACCGCATGGGCGGTCAAGACATATGGTCTTCATTAACAGGAATAAAGCACCTCCGGCCATGTGGCAGGAGTCAGTCTAGAGTGAGATCTCGTCTTGTGCAGTTCTCTGACAGCTCGGCTCACCCCGCTAGCCTCGGCTACCCTACATTACCACTACCCCGAGAAATTACGAGAGCTGACATTACAGTCTGAGGTTCCATTTCAGCTAAAATTCTGGACATGCAGACTTGAGCTATGCAGTATTTTATACAGCGCGGCAGTTTTAGGACATCTGTAACCCAGAGAAATTACGAGAGTTGACATGACTGTCTGAGGTCGGATTTCAGGCATTCCATCTCCATCCCTTCACGACCAGTTTGACAGCATAAGAGCTTAGGGTCAAGTGTAGGTCATCTTAGGGTCAAGTGTAGGTCACCTCAGGGTCAAGTGAAGGTCAGCCAGTCTACATGGGGTCAATTGAAAAGTTAACCCAGGCAAGTGCAATTTCATGCAATTTGGGCCCTGGACAAATTTCAGATAGCCTGGGGGCCATCCTCCGTAGTTCTCGCCCGCTCCCTAATGTCGCTGGGCACCATACCTTGGAACATGTGGCAGTTTTGATTACCATGTTGAGGTTAGTTTCGATTTTCTATTCGCAAAGAAAGCAATTGAATATGACAGCCCTGAAAAACAGGGCAAAAGGCCAGGAAATACATGTAACTTGCAGATCCTGTGAAGTAAGTGTCAACTGTTGAATTAGAGCCCCCTAACACTTTTTGTAAGTACTACAGGGTGAGGACAACTGTGATAGAATTGCCATGCTGAATCCCTGTGCTGAGGGCCATAGGGTAGATGCATTGGACAGCATCAAGTGCTGTAACATGTAGTGTTCGTACATGTATAAGTGTACATGTATAAGTGCATGATTGTGTAGATGTAGATGGTGTATGCTAAATGTACATGGTGTTGGGTTACATTATGTAGCAGGTGTCAGGACAGAGTTGGAGGGGCTGGTGTGTATGTGTGTACAGATGTATGTGCTTCAGTAATAATTGATAACTCATGAAGCTATAGATGGATTGTCATAAAACTTCGTAGGTGAGAAGGTCCCTCAAAATCATTAGATATTGGGTGCGTGTAAGTAGTGTGTGCGAGTAGTCGAGTACTCACATGATGATATGATACGCCAGCGTCTTACACCCGGCCGGCCTCTCCAGGAAGTTATAAACCATCATCTGGAAGTGCCGGTACCTGGCCGCCCGGCGCGTGGCCCGGTAACCGATCGGCTTCCCTAGAAGACTCATCCTGGGCAGCGCGTACCTGTATTAAAGCAGGGCAGAAAAGTACATTATGTAACTAGAAAGGTAACATGGATGTAATGAAACCATCTTTGAGTGTTGAAGGATCTTCCCTGTCCCTGTCCTTAGTGCTGAACAGCATGTCAGCAGAACGTACTGCACCTGTGCAAAATTCATAATGTACATAATCCAAAATTCATAATGCACTTTGGCAGAACGTCTCATATAAGGTCATATTTACGTATATAAGGTTAACATCCCGTCTGTAGTTTCCAAATGTTGTGTATGAAAAGATATTGTCTGCAACAGGCAAAATTCTGATGCAACGTTGACAAAAAAAAATCCAACAAAAAACATGAAAAATCAAGGTTTTGCGCAGGCACAGTACGTTCTGCCAACGTGTTAAATTTCCCCGTGCAGCATCCGAAAAGGACCTGAATACCTCAGTTACGTACCTTCCCACAGTGCCTTGTTTCCGTGCGACCGCCGCCTGGTATTCCTCCTCTTCCACAGTCAGCTGACGGAGCCCGATAAACTCCACCTGCTTCAGCGAGCGGCGCGCTATAGGGGTGCAGTTCCCAACACTTCTGCAAGGGGGACAACATAACTTAGAGTTTAAAAATTGATGTTGCAGTAAGGGAAGAGGACTTTGCTGTGTTTTAAATTTGCAGAGGAAATAATTCTGCATTAAAGCCACCCAAAGCATTTTCAGGGAAGTAAACCTGGATTTTCAAAGTTAATTCTTTAATGTTTTAAAGTAGTAAGTTAAATCAAGCCTGTTTGAGGGACCGCTGCCCTAGGGGGTGCAGTTCCCAACACTTCTGCCAGGGGGAGAACAGACTAGTTTAAAACTTAATTTCACGGTAGGAAGAGAAGAGTAATCTCTAATTATATTTACCCACGGGTGACATGACAGTTGGCAAAATAAATTGCAGAAAAGCCAGGCTTTATTCATCCTTAAAAATATCGCGTACAAGTCAAAGCTATATTGCCCAAAAGTCATAACAAAGGGTCCAAGGTCCTAGTTTTGCTAGACAGCACATGCATACATAGGTACATTCCTATGAGATCACTTTCAAAGCCTTATACAGGGACAATTTGATAACTTAATTTACCGTTAAGTCTTGCCAGCCTACCTGAATTTACCATTTATGCATTGTCGACCATCCTTAAATTATCTTTAAGCATTGGCAGGATTCCCCCAATACAGACTCTCCTAAAAAAATAAACAATCCTCACAAGCACCTGTTTCAACAGAATTCTTGCCTCAGCAAAGGTAATGGCTGCTTCAGAACTCACTACTGTAAACTATTAAACTTTTCTAACGGTTCTAATATAATTTTTGCAGTGATCTCTCAACTGTGAATTTATGATACCGTAGATAATGCCTCCTTTGTATGACTATTTTTCTATAAAATTGTTTCAACCATGGATTTAAAACACTGCAAAACCTCCTTTTATTTCTTTTTTAATAAAACCACCACAAAAGTTTCAGGATCTATGGTACATCCTCCCTAACCCAATTATAATATCCCATTCCAGTGCACAAGTTGCACCACTCAATAAAGACAGTATAACTCAATCAGCCAGACCCATTACACCGCTATATGCCATCTGTCGCTGGGTTGATGACTGTGAAAGATCGGTGCGGGTAAAGGTGGCGTGTCTGATACAATAGAGTCACAACGCAGGGCAAAGGACAGTACAATTATAGCCTTCAATAGTGTAGGCCTCTGAGCGTATGGGCGTTTTAATGTTAAATTTTTAACACATTCTTTTGCCAGTGCCGTAAAAAAAATCCACTGCCTTCAAAGAAGTCAAACCTCGTAATAGCAAGCGTAGTTTTGGGAGGACAACTTGTCCTCCCTTCCACTTGTATATCTGGTGGTAAAATCAAATAAAGAAATGAACAAATAAACAAGTAGTAGTAGAAGTAGAAGTATTTTCCAGACAGTAGTTGTCTGTTTCCTATTATTGTATTGTGCCGTATAGTATCTTTGACTCTGTAAAAGTAATATAATATCCTTCGAGCATGATTTTGCGAAAAAAGACAATATGCCAATAATACAACAAGGGGTTATGTCTTAAGATGACAGAAAAAAAATGCATTTACAAGTCTACAAAACCCAGTATTAAAACGCCCACTCGCTCAGAAGCCTGCACAGGAGGCTACAAATGACTGGGGGCCCTGTGCACGCCGTGGCATTTGATTCATGTTACTTATTTATGACAGGAAACTGTCCCTGTCTGCTGTCTATCCTCTATGGACAGGTGGTGACAGACAGGTGAATTGAAGCTACAAGAAAAGGGGCAGGTAACAAACAACAGGGCACCTGAAAATATGATCTACAGGTAGATATAACAGAAAAAATGCCAAAACTCGAATTGGCCCCACTCGATTGTGACACTATATCAAAGACAGACTTGTACTGTTTTTGTTTGAGTAATTACGATTTATTAGTCTTTTTCTATATTCGGTCTTATTCTATAAACTTTTTTTTTACTTTGCAATACTTTATACCATGTGCAATTGTCGTGCAATAAAGTTCTTCTGGTATTATGGAGCAAGTATAAACTGTAACGTTAAATTCCAACAGAGGACCTGTCAAAAATTTGGGTGAGACAACGACTGGTTTGGCTGCCATCCAGCAATTAACACAGGTGGCCTCAAGTATTTCAATATGACAGTAATTGCTTCAGGTGCAGCAGTGGGACTGCACGGTTATGAACAATTTTGTAGCTGTTATCTTAAAAGTTCATCTGTGTTGCACGAAGTCATTATGAGGCAAGTCAGTTAAGGTGAAAATCCCAGCCATTATGCAATAAATTGGACTTCGGGTATACAGAATACAAGTTCTGCAGTAAAATTTAACTAAAAAAACTGTAGTATTCTGTAGGTATCTCTTGATCATTTATGATCTGTTACCTGGAGGATAGTTCATTTGAGTAATAAAACATTTATGTTGCCATAAAATTGACTGCATCACACATGCATGAAAAGCAGGACCAAGTGTTGGTTGAAGTCATTATGAAGCAAGTTTAAACTGTACATGTAATTTTCAACTGTAATATGCAAGAAATTAGACTTCAGGTGATACAGAATACAAGTGGTGTAGTAAAAACACTGTAGTATTCTGTAGGTATCTCTTGATCATTTATTATCTGTTACCCAGAGGATAGATTTGAGTAATAAAACATTTATGTTCCCATATAATTGACAACATCCCACATGCATGGAGAGCAGGACCAAGTGTTGGTTGATGTCATTATGAAGCAATTTCCAACTGTTATATGCAAGAAATTGGACTTCGGGTGATACGGAATACAAGTTGTTGTATTCTGTTACTGAGGTATCTCCTGATGGTGTTATCTCAAGTTACCCTGAGGATAGTTCATTTGAGTAATAAAACATTTATGTTGCCATAAAATTGACAATATCACACATGCATGGAGAGCAGGACCAAGTGTTGGTTGACGCCATTATGAAGCAAGTTTAAACCGTAATTTCCAACCATAATATGCAAGAAATTGGACTTCGGGTGATACAGAATACACTGTGTAGTATTCTAGTATAGGTATCTCTTGATGATGTTATCTGTTACCCCGATGATAGTTCATTTGAGCAATAAAACATTTATGTTCCCATATAATTGACAACATCCCACATGCATGGAAGGCAGGACCCTTTCAGTCAGTAATAGGCAACTGAGACACCTCAGTAAAAAGCAGGACACTGTAATATATGCTCTAGTTCCTCTAAAGAGGGCCTGCAAGGAGGGGTCCCGACAACACTCTATGCTGAATTCGGAAACCTCTTGATTACACTTTACGATAAATTCCAAGTTGCTACAACGCATTACGTAGAATTAAAATGCCGAATACGCTCTACGCAAAAATATTAGAGCGGTCCGTCTACGCTCTACGTAGAATTAAAACAACCGATTACGCTCTACGGAAAAGGGCTTGCGGGCTACCTCTAAAGGCTCATCCCAGATAACAAGAACCGTAGCCTGGATAGGGAGAATTCCACCAGTGCTTGACGCCTACGCAAGTTCTTGAGTCATGGAGCTTAGGTAGCCTGGGTGCCCGGCTCTGTATTGTTGCTAACCATCATGGACTACCCAGGCTTAGAGCCAGGCGATAGCCTCGGTGGATGTGATCTTTCTTTTTTTTTTTTTAGCACAGACGAAAATTAATGCGCGCGCAGATGTGATCCATAAAATCAAGTCGGTGTGGCCTAACTTAAGCATATAATAGACAACTGAGACACCTCTGTAGAAAAAGGACAGAAGAGGGCCTGCAAAGGGGGGTAGTGATTACGAATTACGCAAAATTTTCGCCGCCGATTACGAATTACGTTTAAGTCTCAGAGCTGATTACGACTTTACGCTTTGCGGCTAATGTCCAATTACGAATTACGTTGATTTTTGCGGAGGCTACCTACGAATTACGAAGTCTAAAACGGCCTGATTACGCCTTACGAAAAAGGGCTTGCAGGCCCTCTGTCAAGCTCTAGTTATTTTAGTGACTCGTCCCAGGTAAGGTAACCTGGATAGGGAGAATTCCGACAGTGCATGACGCCTACTGCCAAAACAGAGGTTTAGGCTTTGGCTTGTTGTGGGCGTGTTTTCCACATGTTTTATTTATCGAACTTTAATTTATGTACTAGTACTGGTATCTATTTTTTATGCCATCCCAATGCATGTGGCAACTGCCTAGCAAATGATGTGAATGAATGACCACCTATATTGCATATTTTTGCCACACTTGGGTAAGTTATACAGGTCACAACAAAACATTAGATGTACAGAATAATATTATTAACTTGAAAAAAATAAAATACCTTAAGAATCCCTCAGTGTTAGAAAGCTATCTGTGCCTGTTCTAACACCCTCTTCTCACTCATAATATTTCTTGTTGTCCCAAAATATTACTAGATATATGTATGACCTTATATATAATAGATAGTAGGTTGCCATTGATTCCATAATAAGCTTTTAACTTCAAATTAAAAACCTTTGGTGAGGAACTGAGTTGAATGCTTTTTTTTTAAATCTAGATCTATGAGATAGAGAGAGATAACTGCCTGGTAGATAAGAGACAAGCTAAGAGAGATAAGAGATAATTGCCCAGCAAATGGATACTTCCTGGCCAATTTGATACTGTCTTTTAGCAGCCACCGAAAGATCTGCTTAGAGACTAAAGATCTGCTTGGAGACTAGTAATCTCCAAGCAGATCCCTCTCGGTGGCAAAAAGACAGTTTCAAATTGGCCAGGCAGTATCCATTAGCCAGAGAAGGTCGCCGGCCACGGACGGGTGGGGGTAGCGACAAAAAAAACTGCCATATATAAAAAGGTAACGATCATTCCCCCACAACATCTGCTTGGAGAGTAGGAGATTTGCTGCTCACCATTACCAGGAAATGCACCGATGATCATGCGAAGTTCCTTGGTGCGTGACGCCCCCCTACCCCGGTTAGGACACACTCAACCAAATACTAGTCTCCAACAGACTCCTTTGCAGGCAGCATAATAGTAGAAATCGGCCTAAAAATGATGTGACTGCAGGCAAACTGGACCCTCTATGGCCAGCCAAATCCCTGGCAAGTTTTTAGGCCGATTTCGACTATTTTTGGCCAGTTTTGAGGCCGATTGCCACTATTTTGGGCCAGTTTTTAGGCCAATTTCTACTATTTATTCAGCCTGCAAAAGAGTCTGGTGGAGACTACCCAAATTCGGCAACATCACAAAAATATCTTAGATTCTACAGCAAGGTCCGATAACATACCACAACAGCAGACACACGAAATTTACTGAACCCTTTCCGATATGTTTATAAAAATACGAACCGGGTCGCTTGGCACTTTACCTTCGGGGTTCGGGTGTAAGGAGGCCCGTAAGTTCTTTCGCTGCCGCTTCGGTGTCTGCCTCTTGGACGATATTGTAGCGTCCTGAATGATCCTGGCGGCCGGAACCGTCACCCATATTCCTGTAACATGGTGGTGATAGCTTGTAAGGTCCGCTACTTTTATGGTAAACTCGGCACCAAACCAAAACAGCACATGGAGTACACAACAACAAATTCTTCCCGCCACGACCGTTAGACTGAGACTAGCCCGCGGTCACTCAACCGTGGATTCCACTCGAATTCGATTCTTAGAAAAACACTTGAGATGGATCCGCTTTGTACTTTCTTAGTCTTTTAAGTCACAATTTCCGCTCTTCAAACAATATTCTTCATTGTTCTATCTTTAGCTACGTCCTTGGTTCCTAGAGACATCCTTCTAGGCGTTTTATTCAGAATTTTCGGCAGTTCATAAGAACACCCCTACATACGTTATGGTATAGTCCATGTGTAACGTGAGAAGTTGTTATCATTGCATGCTAAAAGTTATGGGAGAATTTTACGTGTAAAATTTTTCGCTCCAAATTTGGAAGTTTAATCTTTCTGTACACCTGATAAAAAGACTAGCCTGGGTACCATCCGGATTTTCGCTCCGCATCGAATTTTTTCGAGCGATACGGAGCGAAAATCCGAATTTTTTTTCGAGCGATGCGGAACGAAAATCCGGATGGTACACAGGCTAAAGAAGAATTGACAGCATGGCGAAAGAATCAGCTTATGAATCAATTTTTGTTAAAAAATC
>NW_017803898.1:913197-930425 GCF_001625305.1 Branchiostoma belcheri | reverse complement strand
AAGTCAAGTCAAAGCCTTTATTTTCCTTCGAATGCTTGTTCGGCGCAAGGCCGCTTTTCAACACTTCATATAAGATTCACTCAACATTTGACATATCACAAATAGATAAACATATAAATGAATATTTACACCTTAGAAATAGTACTATACTAGTACAAATTCAACATGTTGCTAATTAATATATTTGTACGTATTAAAGTTAAATTTGTACCCACTTGTTTTTATGTTATTTCTAGACCATACGAAAGTCGCCGTAAGTACTTTTGTTGTGTCAATATAGAATATTCTTTTGTCATATTATATGATAAAGAAATGTGGTTTCAACACACAGACTTTTTTCTTGGCCAACAAATTAACTTCGCTCACGCAACTTTAGAATAACTGAAATCCCTTCAACCCACAGTGGAGTACTACACAATACGGTCCCATCTCTCCATAATGCTGTTATTGTACCAAGCTTAGTGTTCCTTAAAAGCTTGCTAAATTTGCCTATCTATAATATATAAGGTTTGGTACTTTAGTGTATGCATTAACAGAGTAACGGTACGGCCTCAATTACTATTCTTAACTTGGTTATCAAACCTATTTTAGCTGCGAGTCTCTTTCGTGTACTAGTACTAGTAGCCTCGATCTACCAGGCCTCCGAAGCGGCTAAAAAAAATAGAAATCGACCAAATAGACAGACAACATACCAGGAGAGTTAGCCTAGCCTCTACCAGGCGTCAAAAGCGGCTAGAAAGAGTAAAAATTGGCCAAATAGATAGATAACATGCCAGGGGAGTTGACCCGCGAAAACATACAATTTGTCGCTCCTCCGGCATGTCATCTGTCTATTTTGCCGATTTCTACTCTTTTCAGTCGCTTCTGAAGCCTGATAGTGGCTTTCTTTCGTCCTCTCCGCAAATAGAGGAAATGACAAAAAGTTCACGTCCGCTGTTTGTTTGTTTGTTTGTTTGTTTGTTTGTTTGTTTTCTTTTTGGCGCCACCAACTTTCTTCAACAGAAGTCAGTAGAGACATTTTTGACAAAGTTAGATGACGATGTCGCCGATTAAGAATTAGCCAGCCAGACTATTATATTATAGGTCCGATCACTCACTGTAAAGCGCCATATAATTCACATGATTAAGTTAATGGCTTATAATATTTCAGACAGAAACTGGCGGAGACGACAAAGTTAATACAGCCCCTTTTCGTCTGCTTATTACGTCATACTGTCATGAAATATAGAAGAATATCAAAGGTCATTCGAGGACAATAGCACAACATAAAACCAGTCTCAATGATCAACATGACTAACGTTAGAAAAATGTCTAATACGTCTGCTTTAAGATAGACTTAGAGATATAAAGATGTTAGTATAGGCTTAGAGATATAAATATAGCTAAATTCTATGTCCATGACAAAAATATCATCCTTAAGAAGAATAAATGTTGGATTTAATAGTAAAATTTGGACGGTAATACTTTGATAATAACTATGTATCAGAATACAAGGCCAGTCTACCACTTGTTACGTATAGATGTATTACCTATAGATATATAAAGATCCAAGACGAAAATATCATCTATAAGAAGAATAAATATTGGATTTAATGGTAAAATTGGCATGGTAATACTTATAATAGCTATGAATCAGGATACAACGATAGTCTACCACTTGTTACGTATAGACTTAGATATATAAAGATCCACGACGAAAATATCATCTATAAGAAGAATAAATATTGGATTTAATGTTAAAATTGGCATGGTAATACTTTGATAATACCCATGTATCAGGATACAAGGCCAGACTATACCACTTGTTAGAGCGTTAATAAATTATTCAGTTCTATTATGGCAGGAATCAAGTAGGAAGGCATCCTGTAATCTCTCTTCTGTTAAAAAGGGATATAAAAGATTTAGCGTTTAAATTGATCTCCATAAAGAGAAAAAGAAGGACGATCGTATCGTTTTCTTATAGCTGTCAGTCAGGAAGGCATCAATACATCTTCTCGTGCGAATTCAACTTAGCCTCTAGCAGGCTTCAGAGGCGGCTGGAAAGAGTAGAAATGGGCAAATCGTCTCTTGTTACTAGAGTAAGGCACCTGTTACTGGAGTAAGGCACCTGTTACTGGAGTAAGGCACCTGTTACTAGAGTAAGGCACCTGTTACTAGAGTAAGGCACCTGTAACGTAGTAAGGCACCTGTTACCAGAGTAAGGCACAAGTTACTAGGGTGAGACACCTGTTACTAGAGTGAGGCACCTGTTACTACAGTAAGGTACCTGTTACTAGAGTAAGGCACCTGTTACTAGAGTAAGGCACCTGTAACGTAGTAAGGCACCTGTTACCAGAGTAAGACATTGCAACCCAAGCAAGACAAGTTCTTAAATAGCTCAGGTAGTGATCGGTGGATCTAGAGCAAAGCTGGTAGCGGAATAACCGATTTTGCAACCAGGACATATCTCATCTTTAAGTTAACGTGAACTTCTGATTGGATCAGCGCGTACACTCGCCCTACATGGCGCCGGGTGTCTGTAGGTGGACCGGTGGGTCTGAAGCGATACAAGTCCTTTAGCGCTTCTTTCCAAGCAGAGGTTTGGGTTTTGGCTTTCTTTTGGCATGTTTTCAGGCTTCTGTATTGGTTTTTCTTTCTTACACTGGTATTTGTAGGGGCTTGGCGTAAAAAATACCAGTACAAAAAAGAAAGCCCCATAAAAAAGCCAAAAACACATCAAAAAGCCAAAGCTCGGCTTATGTGTTCGCATGTCGCGTCCAACGTAAAAAAATAGGAAGTAACTTATATACTAAGGAACCTGTAACTGGAGTAAGGCACCTGTTACTAGAGTAAGGCACCTGTAACTGTAGTAAGGCAACCTTTACTAGAGTAAGGCAACTGTTACTAGAGTAAGGCACCTGTTACTAGAGTAAGGCACCTGTTACTAGAGTAGCCAGCAGGCCGATTGTACAACGTTTCATCACTCAGATCATGGAGGTAGAAAACTCGAAAAATTTATGTTACAGAGATCCACCCCAAAAAAGGTTAGAGTCGGCATTTTTTCCTAGGCCCAAGGCACATGTTACTAGAGTAACTAGAGTTACTAGAGTAGTGGAATAAGCAATCAGAAGTCCAGGACGTATCTCATCTTTAAGTTAACGTGAAGTTCTGATTGAATCAGCCCGCACACTTCCCCTACATGGCGCCGGTTGTCTGTAGGTGCACCGGTGGGTCTGAAGCGATACAAGTCCTTTAGCGCTTCTTTCCAAGCAGAAGCTTGGCTTACTTTTGGCGTGTTTTAAGGCTTTTGTATCAGTCTTTCTTTCTTTTTTGGACTGGTATTTTTAAGGTGTTGGCGTAAAAAAAATACCAGTGCAAAAAGGAAAGCCCCACAAAAAAGGCTAAAAGCACATCAAAAAGCCAAAACTCAGCTTATGTCTTCGCAGGTCGCGTCCAACGTAAATAATAGGAAGTAACTTATAGACTAAGGCGCCTGTTACCATAGTAAGACAAAATAGCTCAGGTGATCAGAGAAGAGTATCGCTGGTAGCGGAATAACCAATTTTGCAACCAGGATATATCTCATCTTTAAGTTAACGTGAACTTCTGATTGGATCAGCCCGTACACTGCCCCTACCTGGCGCCAGTTGTCTGTAGGTACACCGGTGGATCTAAAGCGATACGGCGAGCGCACATTTGTCCTGGGTTCTGGATGTCGTAGGAATTTTAAGCAGGGCGCGACAGAGCCATCAGTCAACAATAATTTAAGACAGGCTTTTAGGGAACAATGGGGAGATTTTGGCCAGAAAATAATCCAAAGAGTAAGAGAATTATGAGCAGGCAGCGACCCCCAAGAAATTACAGTACAAAAGTACAAAACTAGAAAGTAACGTTTGCAAAGCAAATGCATAATGTTTACCATCGCATCTGGTCTGCTCTGTTAATTTTTACTCAAACACATTCACATATATGGTGACAGGAGTCTAAATCCCTCCTATCAAGGACATTATACACATTATACACTGTGTATAATGTCCTTGCTCCTACTATAAAATTGCAACATGATGTAACCCAACACCAGTTACCATGGTGAAAGACAGTCTGGTTTAGTGAGGTCAAAGGTCACTGCTTGGAGAAGAAGAAGAAATGTAGCAAAAAAAACAATGTTTTCCTTCGGTAACTTGCATGATTAAGCGTCTAACCGTTTTCAAAACCTATCCTGTTGCAGTACAAACTGACTCTCTGTATCTGATGTCTAACCTTCACCGAAGTACAAGACATGTTTCCTTAATAAAGAATCAAATAAACAAGATAGAAACAGAGGTTACGCTTTTTGAAGGTCGAAGGCGCCCGAACTGCAAATCAAGCTTCCACACCCCTGTATATAGTAGTGTCATGTGAAGTAGTCTGTATTGAAACTACCCGATTCAGGTCACAATACGCGTCTGCCACCTCAAAATTGCAATACTTGCACACGTAACCCCCGGCGTGAATAAAAGATACACACGTGGGCATTTCACATAGTCCTTTCAGCTGGGGGTTATACGAGAGTTATTGAGTGTGAACTTTTCATGCCACGAACACATGTACATCACGAGATTGTTTTAAGAGGTGGCGGCTTGTAAAATGAATTTGAGTGCATGTAGGCACACGGAATGGTAATGCCCGGTCTCAAGGGTGTTCACGTCGGTTCTGACTCAAAATTCTGCCTTCGGGCGACGCAAAGAAAGCGCTGGACAAATTCTGGCTGTCCATAACAATTAGGAATTGCTGCATTCCAAAAGCGATTCGTTCCAAAACAAAACGTGATTTGAAATGCTACTAGAATGCATTTGTATTCCAAAACGTTAAAAAAACACGAAGAAGAAAGGATGTTGTATTCCAATATTGCATTCCAAAACATGGTCCAGACCAACACATGATTTGGAATAACACGAAGTAGCATGTTGCATTCCAAAACATGTTTCATTCCAAAATATGATTTGGAATACTACGAAGTGGAGAATGCATCTGTATTCCAAAACCTGATTTAACCTTCCAAATCATGAGTTTCGTAACCACGCATTTTTTCCTGAGTACCAGCAAAATAAGATTACATACAGATATATGAATACAGCTTCACTACTGATTCAAACATGTACAGAAAGAAATTCAATCTTAGCTGGAAGTCACTTATAAAACTAAGTTTGTCTTGCCTATTAATAACTGGGAAGCTTTTAAGACTCTCAAGAGCCACTACTGCTCAGTTAAGCTGATATAGCCTTAAGCAAAAAGCTTTTAAAACCCTCGTGTGCTGATGAAAAGACCTACTCTACGTTAACGGCGGCAACAATACTGGTCAACCGCAAGCAGTGTGGCATAATAAGACATGATAACCACGTATTTGGCGGTTTTTCCTTACCTTGTAACTAAAACAGATCTTTTGGTGGTTGCAATATAGTATCAATTTGGTAAGCAAGTATTCTCTTACGCCAAAAAGCAGTTACTCAAGCAACTGGATATGATTATAAACCCGCATTTCTCCTCTGGTCTCTCAGTCACTGACGAAAGCTAGTGGATACTAGCTGAAACGTCTGACCGTTTTCAAAATCATATCCAGTTGCTTGAGTAACTGCTTTTGGGGCGTATCGTATTACCTGGATGTCTAACCTTCATCGACGTAAGTATTCTCTTACCTTGTAAGAAGATCTTTTGGTGCTTAGTATCAATTTTGTTAAGAAATGTAAAGTATTCCCTTACCTTGTATAAGCAGATCTTTTCGTGGTTGCAATATAAAATCAATTTGGCAAGACAGTATCGGCAAAAAAGAGATAACTGGCCAGGAGTGTCAGTCCTTGAGAGAGGGTATTTTTCCTCCTAACTGCGTCAGCAAATGAACTCTACGGTGGCTAAACTCCAGTGGCCAATTATTCCCCATATTTGGTTAATTTAATTGTTTTTGCTCCCGTGTTGTTAGTATGATGGGTACTAAGAGGCGATTTGTGGCGGCCAAGAGGGAAGACATTCTCCTGAAAAATCTCTAGAGACATTGGTTACCTGTTCCTTTTTGATCCCCAAAGTATCCAACTGGACCAAAAGGTTCAAAAGAAAGGATTTTCAAAGATATTAACTATGGACTAGAATTATAGAGCTGTCACTGCCAGGAGGGAAGACATTATCTTAAAAAATCTCCAGAGACACTAGTTACCCGTTCTTTCTAACCCCAAAGTACTGTATCATAACTAGACAAAAGTTTTGTACAAGAAAAAAGAAAGGATTTTCAAAGATATTAACTATGGACTAGAATTATGCGGTTGTCACCACCAAGAGGAAAAACATTATCTTAAAAAAATCTCCAGAGACACTAGTTACCTGTTCTTTCTAACCCCAAAGTACTGTATCATAACTCGACAAAAGTTTTCAAGAAAGAAAAAGGAAGGATTTTCAAAGATATTAACTATATGGACTAGAATATAGTTTTTAAGAACTATATTTTTTTAAAGAGATATGAATGTCTTGTATATAAGAATTGCTGACGAGTACAATGGACAAATTCTAGATACCTGCAAGTTGTAGTATAAAACGGAAAAAATGTTAAATACTTACGCTCTTCAGACCCAAGTCTGCAAAGTATCTGTATCGGTATACCCGGTATAACCGCCCTTCGGCGTAACACACCAGCTTCGCAGGCACGCGGCGCGGCGGCAGCAAGCTATATCACATCGAACGACTTGTTACACTTAATCTGGTTTTAAAGTGGTATCGCAAAAAAAAAATTTAAGTTTCAAAGAAATATGGGGCTGTCACTGCACAACGCAATGGTGGCGTCTGCCCTGTAACACAAAAGTTCTCACCTAAAGCTTTCGACCAGTAACTCTGGTCTTCCTCAGTAGACTGACCCAGTTAGGCTTGTCACGTGGCTTCTCTGAAGTGTGACGTCAACACTGGATCAAAGGTATCTGGTAGACGATATCGGCCCCCGTCGCGGTTCAGTGAAGGGTGATGGGCCCTCCTTCACCCCTCTCAGGAAATACTAGTAGTCTTGTTCAGCACAGTGTCCAAAATCCTTACAGTGTCAAGTGAACACTTACCTAGTTACCTGCTGCATCCAGCCCCAAAGTATTCAGACTTGACCGAGATTTTTAAGAAAAGAAAAGGATTTTCCAAGAATATGGACTAGAATTATGGTGCTGTGTGCACTGCATAACGCAATGGTGGCGCCTGCCCTGTAACACATAACGTTACATACATGTAACGTTACTGGGGTAGAATATAAGATTGGGTGGGTTCAAGGTCAGAATGGCGACTTGCCAAAATAGAACGCCCGACACGCTCGACTTGTGTCATATGATACAGTACTCGTCAGACAAACGTGAAACTGCTTTTAGAGTCTTCGCCGCAAAATGTCAACCTATTACTTACACCAACGTCTACAGGCGAAGCCAAGGACTATATGAGGGAAAGTAGGGGGAATTATACATTTTCTCCTATTAAGCATAAAGATGCGTCATTTTTTTTTCCATTTCTACAAAAGTCAACTCATTTACTCTAACCGTCTACAATCAACGCTAAGGACTATATGACTATAAGAGGTAAAGTAGGGGGAATTATATCACACGACATCTGAAAAATAGAAAGTTTTCTTCAGTTTTTCTCCTCTTAAGTTTAAAGATGGGTAATTTTCTCGAAATTTCTATACAAAATATCAACTCATTTACTCTAACGTCTAGAAGCGACGCGAAGGACTATATGAGGTAAAGTAGGGGGAATTATACCACTCGCCATCTGTAAAATAGACAGTTTTCTTCAATTTTTCTCCTCTTGAACTTAAAGACACACCATTTTCTTTGGCGAAGGTAGTAATGTCCATGTATATATCATGTGCCCAATTGAGTTAGCGCAACTTAGCTTAGGCCTCACAGTGAGAGGGTTTTAAACATGGAAAAGCACTTTGAGAAATTCTTAAAGCCAAATTGTGGCATTTTTAGCCGGCTCTGACTGAGTGGATTAGTTTAGGTAGTTCCATTTTGGAGTTTTCGGCATGAAATAGTTGGCTGATCTCGAGATGCTTCTTTGAAGCCAAAATAACCGAAGAGAACTAGCGCTAACGTTATATATGGAAGGATATAAAATGGATATGAAGTAGATATAAGATAGCTGCATAGGATTTGTACGAAATGTTTTTATTAGGCAGTTGACATCATAACAGGCTACCATTTGAGGGTAACGTTACGTTTTTACGGTGTTTTGATTCCTGAGATGCTGACGCCTTCTTAACAGGATTCAATGCATTACCGGCATGTATATTGGAACTGTAGGGTTATTCCTATACCCTAACACGATCTGCAATCTACGTGTATCCGTAGGCATGCCGTAAGCCCTCCGCTCCTATCTGTATGATAATTTTTAAGCTTTCTCTTCAGGCAGACGTGACAGGTTGGACGACCGCAAGTGACCCCAAATGGAACGCGCGTTCGGTTCTAATTACCCAGATCGAACACGATCGAACATAATTCGGGTTCTAGAAAAAGTGGCAACTCTGGAATGAACCCAAATGGAACACGCGTTCCGTTCGAATTACCCAGATCGAACACAGTTCGGGTTTAAAAAAAAGTGGTGACTCTGTAGCCTAAATTTTACCCTGAATGAACCCAAATGGAACGCGCGTTCGGTTATAATTACCCAGATCGAACACAGTTCGGGTTCGAAAAAAAGGACGACCGCAGGTGACCCCAAATGGAACGCGCGTTCGGTTCTACAAAATGTAATTACCCAGATCGAACACGATCGAACATACTTCGGGTTCGAATAAAGGTGGGGACGTTGCATCCCGAATATATGTGACCACCGTGACCTAACCTAATGGGCATAATCAAACGTTGGAGGGTTCGCCGACCTAATCTAGAGCCTGACACGTTCAGATAACATCGCTTGAGTTTTAATTCACCCTAACGGTATATCCATAACCCCGGCGCCAGGGCAAGAGCAGTGCGCAAATAGTTGCCAGAAAGAATCTGTCTGGCGTCACAAAATACGCACGAGCTCGCTAACTGTGCTATTGAAAATGTCGGGGAATGTCTCGCCAACTATATGTCTTTATGGATTTGTTAGTGCTTCGATGTTGTAGCTGTAACTTGTTATATTTTGTCTGACCCTGATGAACTCTACCCTCATATGACCTCAATGAAATTTGAAAGTGGCCTGCAGGCTGATTTCAGTATTTCGACAACAGTAGTATTTCATGAATAGAACAAACAAACAACATATTTTTATTCCTAGACGCAAGCAAATATGAAAGGGAGCGTCCGCGCATGCATGGTTAGGTAGAAACTCCATTAACCAAATAAAATCCAATCTTGTCTTGTACACAGTGAAGAGGTGTTTGAATAGCGATTGAGTACCAAGCTTAGGTCCGTCATAGCTGTTTCTAATGTAAACATACATGTTGACTTACAATTAGTAATGTAAACACTGCGCTTTAGCTTACATGTACATGTAGGTATGTATGTATGTATGTCGCTTTTTGAAGGTATTACAATCGCTGTACGGTCGCAAACTGAAGACATAATATTATTGTAACATTCGCAACGTTACATGTAATGTTACATGTGCCGTATAAAGCTGTCCTGTTAGGACAAAGGCTATGTTGGACCCTTGTCGACGGTTGTTTTGAAAATGCTATGACGCCAAAGTTATGCGGGGTGTAGAAGACTGCTGGAATATAAAATATACGTAATAAAACTAACACAAGAGATGCAAGGAGTACCTATCATTGCATATCCAGAGGGGAGGGTGAATTGATCAACATTACGTCCTATCTGTAAGCTATGAACGACAAATTCAAGTTAGTGACTCACAGTAACATGCCTGAAACCTGGCCGCTCCAAGACCTTCTATGGGTTGTCATGTTGTAGACTTGGACATCAACATCCCGTGTTAGCCAAGTCCACAGTCACGGTTCCAGTATGTGTGTGACGCCATCACAGAATTGTCCAATGTTCACACATACCAGGATACAGAAAAATTAACGGCACACACACAGTTTAATGAGAGCTATTCCCACACAACAAGGGACCAAACTATGGGACCCTGTTAATGATTGACATCTCTACCTAAAGCTACACAACGCTATAAGTCAACATCACGAACACGTGAATGAACCCGCCTACGTTTAAAAAAACACTCAATTTTGAACATACAACGATCTACTTGTACTTGCCTTTGCATTTCGGACTGCCCAACCTTTAAGCTGTAATGTTCTGTCTTATAGAACTTGTATTCGCCTCTGTCAGCTAATATTAGCTATAGTTGGCGCTATAGTTGCACACCTTTTTGTCCTGTACCTTTACATATTGAGTACGAGGGATTTCACCATGTGTGTTGGTTTTACTAAATAAACGTCGAATATTGTTCCCTGTAAGTGCAATTACTTCAGAAAGGCAAGCTCACAAAAAAGGAGGTACAATGCAGGCCATAGGTTCCTAAATTATGAATGAACAGTGCCTAAACTACTGCACTTATTGGCAGCGAGTTCCACTTTACGATAATTCTAGGAAAAATGAGTTTTGGAACACCTCAATCCTCAGTTGCTAACTCTGGTACTTGAACTTTGAAGGCATAGCTATTTCTTCGTCTTTTCTGAGCTGGCTTTAGGTACTGGTATTAAATATGCATTACTGATGCGAAACAACGCCTTCTTAAGTACGCCATTACATCATATTGTCCTCCCAGTTTCAAAGCTATCCTCAGGGAGGCTATTATAAAAGCACAGATGGGGACTTGCGTCTGGCTGTGGCATTTACTAAATGTGTTTTTCATGTAACTGAAGGTTCAAGAGGAAGCCATTGTGAAAAATTGCATCGTTTTCTCTACAGTGTGTCACTTAACGTCTTATTAGTTTTTTTTATACTGGAACATATAATCACAAGACGTGGTGACGGCACACTCAAGTTTTTTCAACTTATATTAATGCCGCTACCAACACAATACAATACAACACTCATTTTCACCTGAGCTAAGTGAGTAAAGTCGTGTCAAGTGCCTTTCCCAAGGGCACAAGATCGGTGGTATGTCAGGACTCGAACCCGAGACCTCTTAGTTCCGAGTCGAGCACTCCGCCGCTACGCCACACGACACTTATTAGTTGCAGCCAATTTTGGGTCCGATATCGCTTACTGGGCATTAGTGATTTCATGCAGTTATCTAAAATTACATCAGAGTTCTATTACTACAGTAGGATGACTGTTATTTATGAAGAGATATGTATCAGTTCAGTAACACAGGCATATCATTGGTTTGTCTGGAAAGAAAGGCCCACTCAACATTGGAATACAGTAGGTTTGTAGTTGACAGAGTTTGTTATGTTTACCGAAGGAAAACGTATTGTTTTTGCTCAGTTTCCTCTTC
This sequence comes from Branchiostoma belcheri, assembly GCF_001625305.1. NCBI lineage: Eukaryota > Metazoa > Chordata > Leptocardii > Amphioxiformes > Branchiostomatidae > Branchiostoma > Branchiostoma belcheri. The sequence goes on along the minus strand of NW_017803898.1, from coordinate 919,061 downwards.
TCCAAACACAAAAGGTCAATGACCTGAACCAGACGTCTGTCATCATGGTAACTGGTGTTTCACGACACCATTGAGACTTACCTTTACAACCTTTCTTCCCATAACCCTATAGTCTACAAAACCACAGAACTTGGCAACCACTACACTTAACTTACGATCATTTCCATGTATAATCAGGAGATAAAACACATTTACGACACCATTAAGACTATTTTTACAATCTTTCTTCCCATATCTCAGCATTCAAGTTTTATCTACATAATGTACAGACCATTGTACGTAGAAAACGCATACCTTCCCCCTCTACGTGCGTTGATGGTCCATTTATACCGAAGACGCTTTTACCTAACGGAGAAATAACACCATCATCAAGACTAACTTTCACAATCTTCCTTCCCATAACCCTATAACTTGAACCACAACCGAGTCTAAAAACCATGGGACTTAACAACCACCACACATATTTACACTAGTAATCAGAAGACAAAACACCTTTACTACACCATTAGGACTAACTTTTACAATCTCTCTTCCCATAACGCTATAACTTGAACCACAGCTAAGTCTAAAATACACAGGACTTAACGATAATGTCCATTTATACCAGTAATCAGAAGATACAACATCTTTAAATTCAAAGCTTTACGATACCATGCATTGAGACTAACTTCTTCAATCTTTCTTCGCATATTTCGGCATTCTAGTTTTATCTACAAATTCTAAAGACCACATTATACAAAGCAAACGCAGACCATTTTACAGAAGAAGACGCATACCTTGCCTCCTCTACGTGCTTTGATGGTCCATGGATACAGAAGACGTTGTTTTGCCTCCCGAAGTAATTGAGGTTATCCATATCCACAAAACGTGACTGTAAGCCAAACCCTTTTCTATTAGACAATACGCATACATTTCTTCCCATATCTCAACATTGAAGTTTTACTTACAAAATTATTTACAGAGAAAACGCATACCTTTCCTTCTCTACGTGCGTTGATGGTCCATGGATACGAGAGACCCTTAACACTAACATGTACCATCACATATCACAGCATTCAGGTTTTATCTACAAACGTTAAAGCACATGAATACAGAGAAACACATACCTTCACCCTTTATACGTGCTTTGATGGTCCATGGATACTGGAGACGTTGTTTCGCCTCCCGAAGTAATTGAGGTTATCCCTATCCACAAAACGTGACTGTTCGGGCAACCCTTTTCTATTAAACCAGCTCGAGATATGACCTACGCAGAGACATTTCAACTCAATCGGCTATAATACTCCCATTCCTATGACTCTAGTTATGACCCAGTCGACCTATGCGTTGCTTGAGCGCATCTTTCACCGTTGAGACGTTCTGCGGCTAGCTTGTTATGGCGGTCTAATATCAGCAAAGTAGGCTTGGGAGAGCGCACGGTTGGGTAAAGGTGAAGTTTATGAATATTGGCGTCAACCAGAGCACGTAGATATGATGTTGAGAAGGCAAGGCTTATATTGAGGTGTTCAAAAACCCGTATTTCCCAAGAACTATCGTAGACTGGAACTCGTTGCCACCAAGCACATTGGGGCATCATCACTAGAAAGCTTTAAACAACGAACGCAATTGAATGTGCAAAGACTGAGTGTAACAAGTCATTCGGTGTGATATAGCTAGCTGCCGCCGCGCCGCGTGCTTGCGAAGCAGGTGTGTTACGCCGAATGGCAGTTATACCGGCTATACCGATACAGACCCAGTCGACCTGTGCGTTGCTTGAGCGCCTCTTTCACCGTTGAGACGTTCTGCGGCTAGCTTGTTATGGCGTACTAATATCAGCAAAGTAGGCTTGGGAGAACGCACGGTTCGGTAAAGGTGAAGTTATGAATATTGGCATCAACCAGAGCATGTAGATATGATGTTGAGAAGGCAAGGCTTATATTGAGGTGTTCAAAAACTCGTGTTTCACCAGAACTATCATAGAGTGGAACTCGTTACTACCAAGCACAGTTGGAGCAACATCACTAGAAAGCTTTAAACAACGTGCGCAATTAAATGTGCAAAGATTGAGTGTTACAAGTCATTCGGTGTAATATAGCTGTACTGAAATGCTATCCCTGTCCCTAGTACTGACATGCTATCCCTATCCCTAGTACTAAAATGCTATCTCTGTCCCTAGTACTGAAATGCTATCCCTGTCCCTAGTACGGAAATGCTATCCCTGTCCCTAGTACTAAAATTCTATCTCTGTCCCTAGTGCTGAAATGCTATCCCTGTCCCTAGTACTGAAATGCTATCCCTGTCCCTAGTACGGAAATGCGATCCCTGTCCCTAGTACTGAAATGCTATCCCTGTCCCTAGTACTGAAATGCTATCCCTGTCCCTAGTACTGAAATGCTATCCCTGTCCCTAGTACTGACATGCTATCCCTGTCCCTAGTACTGAAATGCTATTCCTGTCCCTAGTACTGAAATGCTATCCCTGTCTCTAGTACTGAAATGCTATCCCTGTCCCTAGTACTGAAATGCTATCCCTGTCCCTAGTACTGAAATGCTATCCCTGTCCCTACTACTGAAATGCTATCCCTGTCCCTAGTACTGAAATGCTACCCCTGTCCCTAGTACTGAAATGCTATCCCTGTCCCTAGTACTGAAATGCTACCCCTGTCCCTAGTACTGAAATGCTATCCATGTACCTAGTGCTGAAATTCTATCCCACATATAGTGGACAATCCATAATAAAATGCTGTTTATCTTCAATCACATATAATTCGGCTATGTATGACAGGGGCTTAAGCCGCATTTGCCATCTATAATGAACTACTAGTATCGGTGAGCCCCTTTCATGATTTCATCAATGTACAATCTAGTACATGTCAATCAAAGTACAATAGCGAACGGAGGTCTGTGAACCAAAGGGAACCAGGTCGTATACTGATGTCAAAAAGATTTTCAAAAGTTCTGAGTTTTAACAACATTTTAGATTCGTTGTGTTGGATATTACAGTTTAAAGTTGCTTTATAATGACTTCTACCAACACAGATGAACTCCCAAAATAACTATTTATTGTTATGCAAATACGTGAAGTCCAAAAGGAGAAAAAAATTAGAAAGTCGATACAAACATTCTTACAGGGCCTTTCTAGTTTCCTTTCTGACGCTGATCTGTATCTGTATGCTAGTAGCCGGTGTAACCGCCCTTCGGCGTAACACACCAACTTCGCAGGCACGCAGCGCGGCGGCAGCTGGCTACACCGAACGACCTGTTACACCTAACCCTTGAACATCTAACTTTACTAGGTGACAGCGAGGTCCACTTTGCGATAGTTCTAGGAAAAAATTACTTTTTAAACACCTCAATCCTTGGTTGATAAGCCTTGGTACTTGAAGGCATGGCTATTTCGTGTTGTTTTCTGAGCTGGTATCTCCATACGGCCTTCCCCTTTGTGACTGACATGGGCTAGGTATCGATTGTACATTGATGAAACAGTGAAAAGAAAAAAGAATGATGTTGATTCAGATCCGTATACAGATCCTGGAGTTTTCTGACCATTCTTAAGGCCCTTTCTAGTTTCCTCTGGGAGACTGATCTCCATTCGGCCTTCCCCTTTCTGACTGGCACGAGATAGATTATACAATGATGAAACAGTAAGAAGGGCTCTACACGTCTAGTGCCCCGAATTCATTAAACCGTCGGCAATGGACGTGACCTCAGTGGACTAGAGGTCAATTCTTGTCTAACCCTTGGCCTCTTCAATCCAGTCTGGTCTGTATCAGAACCCCAAATGGTCTGTAGGAGAACCCCAAAGGGGTTTGGCGTGTTACCTTTGATCATAACTGCAGAAGTTTTATTAAACCGGGAGGATTCTTGTTATGATTCCGCTGCTGGTAGTAAAGGTGCTTACGTGACGGCACATAGAATACGATAGGATAGGGCTGTTAGGAACACGCAGGAAAATAGGAAAATTTAAATGCAGCATACACACAAACACATACAGACACAACACACTCACCAACACACACACACACACACACACACACACACACACACAAACACACAAACACGCACACACACACACACAAACAAACAAACAGACACACACAAACATTATATATATTACACTATATTCTGCTACAGTAGTACATAGAAAATCGCAAACCTTCTCTATTCCCTTTGCTCATCACCCAAAATAATGGCGGTCAGGATCAAAACCCTTTCTGACTGCCAAATCCTTCCCTCAGAAAATGGGCTCGTCAGAAAACTTTTTAATCAAAACCCCACTATCTGTGCACTTTGAGATAAGACCAGCCGCCAGTTCTCGGAAACCAGGGCCATTCCTACTGAATACATAGTGGCATTTGCTGGAATGTATCCACGTATCTTCAAGGTATGTTCTTGCATAATTGTGTTGGCTTGATTGAAGGATCTTTTAACAGTACCGTGCATGAAGTCGTTTTGCTTCCGGATCGGTATCTGTAACTTGAAACAGCCTGGCAGTCAATGTGTACAGTTTTTTGTACGTGTCTTTTGGAAAGTAGTACTTCAAATGACAGGGATTTTTGCTGAAGCAAAATTTTGCTCCTGTGTGGCTACATTCTATTACATTCAAAGTTTCAGTAACTTTTATACACCAATACCCAAGCTTTTCTTCCTCCGAAACTTCTGAACTTTTCTCTTTCTGAAAATTAAATCGGCAGAACATACTGCGCCTACGCGAAATCTATAATGTATTGTGCATTGCACTTCGGCAGAACGTCTCATTTAAGGTCGCATTCGTATATTTCAGGATGACATACTGTCTATAGTTTACAAATGTTGTGTTGAAAAATATATGGTGTGCAACAGTCAAATTTATGATGCACCGTCGGTCTGACAACGTGCTATGCACAATATATTACGGGTTTCACACAGGCACAGTACGTTCTACCGACATGTCACTCCAAGTACGAGAAAAAAGAGTCGTTAGAAATGTTGCTACGGGCAAATTTATGTTGCAAGGTTCATCTGTCAACGTGTTATGCACAATATGTTACGGGTTTCACACAGGCACAGTACGTTCTTCCGACGTGCAACTCTTAAGAACGAGAAAAAAGAGTTGTATGTCAGTGGGGAACTGGCATTCGAGTTTCTTGTCTCGTCAATTTGTGGCCCTGCATACAATTATTATCCATGACGGTCACGGTTTACCGTCAACGCTCATAAACCTTCAACTGAGACAATATTTCACTCTGCAGGGAACCTACAAATTATGGTTCCAATGTGAAAAATTATGGAGGTCCCTTGGAAGTGTCCCAACTTTGCTATTTCAATATATAGTTGTGAGTAATATGCTTATTTATGGCACAGTATTTGCCAAGGGCGTTAAAGTCATCTTTTATCTCAAATAAGATGAATGATATAGGACAGCCCAGCTCAGCCCTTTATCTATTTAACTTACAGTTTTTAGAGGAGGGCGCAAGGAGGATACAAGAAATACTACTTGCTTTACTTGTTTGCTTGTTTATTTCTTTGAGCCATCCTTTATTCATAAAGTATTACTAAAATCGGTCAAGAGAAGAATTTAGGAATTCTGGAGCAAGTGGGCGGCTAGCCCTTTGAAGCTCCTATGTCCTTGGTGGTCGTTATGTATTCGTCAATGCTGTTCTTAAATCCGTTGATGCATCGATTGTAGACTGATTTACAGTCTCTGATGGCAACTTGTTCCTTGCCTGGATTACTCTCACACTGAGGAATTTCTTCCTGGAATTCAGGTTCAAGAGAAGACACTTGAAAGGTTTAATCTAAGCTGACAACCGGCGCCTGCCAAAAGACGTACGAGTCGACACCACGTCACGCGTCAATCACACTATCTCCGGGTTCTTAAGATTTCTCTCTTCCTCTCTCCCTCCC
>NW_017803898.1:879584-912625 GCF_001625305.1 Branchiostoma belcheri | reverse complement strand
CACAACTTAATCAAGTAGGATTCTATAGTATAGTAGAGACCTATACAATATTTATAGGTTAAATATAGTATTTATAGGTTATCGGTCCCATATAAAATAATCGGTCACTTACAAGGCACAAGACACAAACATCAATCACAAACACGTTGTTCTATCCTGTGTGTCATCTCTCTGCGTCATTACTAATCTTCCCTCTTCACGCGGGGTCGTTCCGAGTTTATTTTCTCATTACGAGCAGAATGTCTGGGATAACGCGCCCCTGCTGCGTCTTCTTAACAACACATTCAGGCGGGCTTTGATGTAAGGCGTCGCAATTTTCGCAGCGATGTAGCTGATATAGATGATGAGTAGCCTCCCGTAGTTAGTTAAGGTGTTCAAGTATTCATTCTTTCCTAGTATCGCAGAGTGGAACTCGCTGTCACCAAGTACAGTAGGGGCATTGTCATTAGATAGCTTTAAACAATGTCTAGAGTTAGATGTTCAAGGGTTAGGTGTAATAAGTCGTTCGGTGTGATATAGCTAGCTGCCGCCGCGCCGCGTGCCTGCGAAGCTGGTGTGTTACGCCGAAGGGCGGTTGTACCGGCTTTACAGATACAGAAGAGTAGCCTCCCATACTAGTAGTAAGTTGAAGTAGCTCTATACCATGGCATTTTGATATCTGTGAGTTAAAAGTGCGATGTTGCTGACGGAAAACGGTTACTTGTTTCCTAGTGTAGCTACTAAGTATTTCTTGTTTCCTAATGTAGGTACAAAGTATTTCTTGTTTCCTAATGTAGGTACAAAGTATTTGTTGGTGGTACCAAAAAAATAAATAAAGAGACTTCTAACATTATAGCTACTGTGTTTGCGCTACAGCATAATGTCTGGGATAACGCTTGCCGCGCACTGTGTCTTCTTAACAACACATTCATGCGGGTCTTTAACAGCGCTGCTTTGATCTACTGCGCGGCACAAAGCAGCAATTTTCCCAGCGATGAGCGTGATGGGGCTGAGGAGTAGCCTCCTGCCGCGGAGGAGCTGACGGGATTACACAACTCGAGCTGTGGAGATGAATCTTAAGAACCCGGAGATAGTGTGAGGGACGCGTGAGGTGGTGCCGACTCGTTCGTCTTCGTGCAGGCGCCGGGTGTCGGTTTAAATTAGAGGGAGAGGGAGGGAGAGGGGGGAGAGTGGGAGGGAGGGAAGGAGGACCTGAGATAGAGGGAGAAAGAAGGGAGAGAGAGAGGGAGAGAAGAGAGACGGAGAGAGCAAGGAGGGAGAGAGGGATGGAGAAAGAGACAGAGAGGGAGAGAGGAAGAGAAAGGGAGAGAGATAGGGAGAGAGAAAGAGGAGAAAGAGGGAGGTAGGGAGAGAGAGGAGGGAGAGAGAGAGAGGAGAGAGAGAGAAATCTTAAGATAGTGTGAGGGACGCATGGGGTGGTGCCTACTCGTTCGTCTTCGTGCAGGCGCCGGTTGTCAACTTAAATCATACTTTTCATGTGTCTTCCCTCCTCCGTGACCGATTCGAACAGCTAGAAATCACCGGAGGGTTTGTCCATAGCTGTAAACGACTATCACTTTGTGATGCTGAATGTCCCAAATATGTTCAGACACGTATAAATCACTATACATAATGCTATCATCTTCTATACCAGGATGTACCTCAATTGAGTTGAATTATAGCAAATTTAAGCACATTATGACATGTGACAACCTCTGTATAGCATACATAGGAGAATCTATTAAAGACTGTCTATACGTTGGAAATTCCCCCAATGATAGAAACGCCTATTCCAATCCCATACTACACACTCTTGTAATAGGTAGAATATCCTTACGGAACTGTATTTATGTACTAGTGCCATACTTTGTACAATTCTTGTAGCCCGGTTACCAAACCTATTATAGCTCCCGAGTCCTACATCCTCTCCGCAAATACTATTTGATAATATTCTAGAGGAAGTCTCTCTCATCTTAACATTGACTTCCATTTCTTACGAATCCTATTTGCGGAGAGGATGAAGGACTCGGGAGCTATAAAAGGTTTAGTAACCAGGCTACAATTCTTGTGCAATAAAGTTCACCATAAATATTCATTCACAATCCTCGCCATGCTTTGTACAATTCTTGTAGCTCGGTTCTTGTACCAAACCTATTATTGCTCCCGAGTCGACTAGTCCTACATCCTCTCTGCAAATACTATTTGATAATATTCTGGATAAAGAAGTCTCTCTCATCTTAACATTTTATTCCATTTCTTACTAATCCTATTTGCGGAGAGGATGTACATGTAGGACTCAGGAGCTATAATAGGTTTAAAAACCAGGCTACAATTCTTGTGAATAAAGTTCACCATAAATATGCATCCACAATCCCCGCAATACTTTGTACAATTCTTGTAGCCCGGTTACCAAACCTATTATAGCTCCCGAGTCCTATCTCTCATTTTAACATTTACTTCAATTTCTTACAAATCCTATTTGCGAAGGATGTAGGACTCGGGAGCTATAAAAGGTTTAAAAACCAGTCTACAATTCTTGTGCAATAAAGTTCACCGTAAATATTCAATCACAATCCCCGCACAGCCATAGCTGACTGATATTTATGAGGGCTTCCTGAAAAGCTTGGCGAAGGATTGGCCACGGACTTTGAAGAGGTCTTTCAGTTTAACATGGAGGATTTAATGTACAGCGTAACGTGTTTATCATATTTAACTGGTGGCAATGGCAAGGCGTCCGAAGCAATTTCTGATAGGCAGAATAAAAATAATATTCTGGATGAGGAAATCTTCTTGATATTGACATTTACTGCAATTTCTTAACACATTTTTGACATTATTTCATACTAGAACTGCTTGAAATAGCCCCCAAATATGTTAGGACTCCTTTTATTTTTGGGTACCACCAAGAAATACTCCGTAGCTAGAAGCAAACATTTTCCGTTAGTGAAATCGCAATTTTGACTCATAGATATCAGCATACTATGGGGTAGGGTTGATTCAACTTACTACATTAAAAAAATAACCAGAAAATTGACTTCGATAATCCAGTAATACTGCCCTGAAATCGCCTTGGATGACTTTAAATATGCCATGCCTGAAGACACCATTTAAACCCATTGTACATTGTAACAGGTTTATACCTAGAAATATACGTTCTAATCGTCTTGGGTGCCTTTAAATATGCCACGCTAGATCTAGGGGATAACTCCTCTTTGTCGTTTGTCAACAACTGTAAAATATTTGACGTGGTTTTAGATTTGTCCTAACAAGGACATTGTGACTACAAATTAGTACAATGTCCTTGTTCCTAGCTAGTAGTTCCGTAATGAGAGACTGAATTTTCTGCGGCGAAAACGTGAGAAATTCAAGGTGAAACATAAGACCTTACCGAAGCGAGTACGTGCTTGGATCATGTTTTGAACAGCGAAGCATCATCAAATTCTGTGTGCAGCCGTGAATGGTGAAGTAATTATCCCACTTCAATCACAAAGCCTACTGCTGTGTTACACTGTAACAAGGAGAGCTCTAGGGTGACAATTTACGTTCAATCTGATTAGGTCGATTTCAGGCCACACTACTGCTGGCCTTAAACATGAAGACTCGCTACATGTACTGATTAAAATGTATATTTTATAAATCTGTTAATAGTGTCCTTAGGGATGACATCTTTTAAAGGCATCCAAGTTTATATCAGGACAGTAACCCTGGATTTTCGAGATCAATTTCCTGGAATTTGTAATGTAGCTTTTACAGCTAGGAGCTAATATTTTACAGTTGATGACAAACGACAGTTACCCTAAAAGAAGCGTTAAACATAGGGTGTTGTCAGTGCCTTTATGTATGTCAAATGACCCTCTTGGTGACCTGGTCACGTAAAGAGACGAGATAGGAAGGTGCTAGATGCTATTAGCAACTTCAACTACAGAAAATTCGTCTGTTGATCACAAACGATAAAGAGCATTGAACAAAAGGTGTTGTCAGTGATATTGTTTATGTCAAATGACCCTCTTGGTGACCACATCACGTCGTAAGCCTAGATAGAAAGGTGCTAGCTATTAGTAACTTGAACTACAGACGCCCGGTCTGTTCACAAGTTATTCCCCCGCGTCTGTGGCTTGATCCCGCCCCGGCCCTTCTGTTCAAAACCAGTCATGAACGTAAGGTGTTGTAAATGGCGTTATTTACGTCAAACGACCCTCTTGGTGACCAGGTCACGTCCAGAGACTAGGTAGGAAGGTTTTATCTATCAGCAATAAAAGTTCAAGACTACATCTAATATTTTACAGTTACAGTAACATACGACAGTTATCCCTAAGAAGTGTTGAACATAAGGTGTTGTCAGTAGTGTTATTTACGTCAAATGATTCTCTTGGTGACCACATCACGTAAAAAGAAGAGATAGGAAGGTGCTAGCTATTAGCAACTTCAACTACAGACGAGTCGTCTCTTCACAAACGAAATATTGACCATAAGGTGTTGTCAGTTCGTTATTTATGTCAAATGACCCTCTTGGTGACCACATCACTTCGTAAGCCTAGATAGGAGGGTGCTATTAGCGACTTAAACTACAGACAAGTCGAAAACCACATCTAATATTTTTACAGTTGATGACAAACGATGATGACAGTTATCCTTAAGAAATATTGAACATAAGGTGTTGTCAGTCCATATGGCCCTCTTGGTGACCACATCACGTCGTAAGCTTAGATAGGAAGGTGCTAGATGCTATTAGCAACTTGAACTACAGACGCCCGGCCTGTTCACAAGTTATTCCCATGCGTCTGTGACTTGATCCCGCCCCGGCCCGCCTGTTCAAAACCACACAGAATATTTTACAAACGACAAAGAAGACTTGAAGAGTATTGAACATAAGGCGCTGTGTTATTTATGTCAAATTATCCTCTTGGTGACCAGGTCACACCGAGACACTACTGTAATTCATTTCATGTTTATGTTCCCGGTAGCAAAAGTTCACGGTCTGAGAAAAGTGGAAATGTTCACGAAACTATATATATTCACGGTGGCGACAGGTGCAGGAAAAAGAAAGTGCAGGAATTATTTACTAACTGTAATGATTAAGTTCACGGTACAGAAGTGACAGTAAAAGCAGTGAACATGAAAGTACCGTGAAAAAATAAGTAGGTAGGATGGTGTTAGGTGCTATCAGCAGCTTCAGCTACAGACGCCCGGTCTGTTCACAAGTTATTCCCCCGTTTCTGTGGCTTGATCCCGCCCCGGCCCGTCTGTTCAAAACCAGTAATGAACGTAAGGTGTTGTAAATGGCGTTATTTACGTCAAACGACCCTCTTGGTGACCAGGTCACGTCCAGAGACTAGGTAGGAAGGTTTTATGTATTAGCAATAAAAGTTCAAGACCACATCTAATATTTTACAGTTGTTGTCAAATGACGAAGAGGAGTTACCCCCTAGAGTATTGACCATAAAGGTGTTTTCAGTTCGTTATTTATGTCAAATGACCCTCTTGGTGACCACATTACATCGTAAGAATAGATAGGAAGGTGCTAGGTTCTTTAAGCAATTTCAGCTTATATATTATCTAATATTTTACAGTTTTTGACAAACGATAGCTATCCCTACGAAGTGTTGAACATAAGGTGTTATCAGGGATGTTATTTATGTCAAATGATCTAGAGACTATGTAGGAAGGTGCTAGGTGCTATTAGCAACTTCAACTACAGACGCCCGGTCTGTTCACAAGTTATTCCACCAAGTCTGTGGCTTGATCCCGCCCCGGGCCGTCTGCTCAAAACCAGCAATGAACGTAAGGTGTTGTAAATGGCGTTATTTACGTCAAACGATCCTCTTGGCGACCAGGTCACGTCCAGAGACTAGGTAGGAAGGTTTTATCTATTAGCAATAAAAGTTCAAAACTACATGTAATATTTTACAGTTGTTGACAAACGACAAAGAGGAGTTACCCCCTACAGTATTGACCATAAGGTGTTTTCAGTTCGTTATTTATGTCAAATGACCCTCTTGGTTAGTCTCTACCAGACTAACTACGCTGGCTACATATAGGAGAATAATTGCCAGGGGAGTTTGGCCGCCTTGTAGGTTTGACTGGCCACGTAGAGGGAAAGAAACTACCTCCCCGCGGCCGGACTCTCTTGGCCCATTTTAGTCTCTTTTTTTGCCGAATTCTACGATCCGTATTCCCGTAGAAAGGCCTGGTGGAGGCTACCTCTTGGTCACCAATTTGCAAGTCACATCCAGAGACTAGCCTGATAGAAACTATTGCTGCTGTTCACAAGTTATTCCCTTTCGTTTGTGGCTTGATCCCACCCCGGCCCGTCTGCTCAAAACCAGTAATGAACGTCAGGTGTTGTAAATGGCGTTATTTACATCAAACGACCCTCTTGGTGACCAGGTCACGTCCAGAGACTAGGTAGGAAGGTTTTATCTATTAGCAATAAAAGTTCAAGACCACATAAAATATTTTACAAACGCCAAAGAGTAGTTACCCCTTAGAGTACTGAACATAAGTTGTTGTCAGTTCGTTATTTATGTTCAAATGACCCTCTTGGTGACCACATCGCGTTGTAAGCATAGATAGGAAGGTGCTAGGTGCTAGTAGCGACTTCAACTACAGACGAATATGTTCACAAATGACAAAGAGGAGTTAACCTCTAGAGTCACCGTGCTAGAGTATTGAACATAAGGTGTTGTCAGTTCGTTAGTTATGTCAAAAGATCCATTTGGTGACCACGCCACGTCCAGAGGAAGTGCTATTAGTAACTTGAACTACAGACGCCCGGTCTGTTCACAAGTTATTCCCCATCGTCTGTGGCTTGATCCCACCCCGGCCCTTCTGTTCAAAACCAGTAATGAACGTAAGGTGTTGTAAATGGTGTTATTTACGTCAAACGATTCTCTTGGCGACCAGGTCACGTCCAGAGACTAGGTAGGTAGGTTTTATCTATTAGCAATAAAAGTTCAAGACTACATCTAATATTTTACAGTTGTTGACAAATGACAAAGAGGAGTTGTCTCTGAGAGTATTGAACATAACTTGTTGTCAGTTCGTTATTTATGTTCAAATGACCCTCTTGGTTAGTCTCTACCTGGCTACGCTGGCTATATAGGAGAATATTTGCCGGGGGAGTTTGGCCGCCTTGTAGGTTTGACTGGCCGCGCAGAGGGAAAGAAACTACCTCCCCGCGGCCGGACTCCCTTGGCCTATTTTACTCTTTTTTACCGAATTCTACGATCCGTATTCCCGTAGAAAGGCCTGGTGGAGACTACCTCTTGGTTACCAAGTCACATCCAGAGACTAGCCTGATAGGAAGCTGCAAGGTGCTATTAGCTATTGCTGTTGACAAGTTATTCCCTTTCGTCTGTGTACTGATCCCGCCCCTGCCCGTCTGTGTGGGCGATGTGTGCAGAATTTGCCCTTGACCCGTCCGGTACATCTCCCCTGACACGCGGATTACTGTGGCAAGCACGGGGAATTTAAATGAATCTTTACACTTATTTTTCACATAAACGTTTTAACCGAATAGACACCTGTGCTGCAGTGCAATGTGAACCAGTCAGAATTGCCCAGAGGAAGGTGACAGACGGTCACCGAAACGTTGGCTGAATAAAAGACTTGGTTGTGTACCGTGGTAGGCACGGGGAATTTAAATGAATCTTTGCGCTTATTTTTCACATAAACGTTTCAATCAAATAGCAGTGATCTTTACTTAAAGCCAATTAAAACCATAGTCGTTGTTTGATAGACCATGTTCTTCTAACCGACCAGTCTATGTCTGTGTCGTCTGCAAGTAATTAAGCCCACTGGATTCAAACACACATCTCAATCTTTGATGTACATAAATAGCATCTTCCATGACCATTTACAACCTAGAGAGAACAGCCCGCGAACTATTGATGTAGTATCGTATCACGTATATAGCTACATAACTTTTGTGACACTCGCAAAAAGCAGCTGGTGATGCCATAAAATGTACTAGTAAAATTACGAACGTAAGTCGTTGCCTTAGCAATCCCACGCAATCCAACCTCTGGCTGCCAAGTGCAAGTGGAAAATGCCGTCAAATGAAGTTTGAAGAGAAATTCATTTGAATCGAATAAACCATTATCATTATTGTTATTAAAGAGAATACGCCCACGAGTGCCTAGTATGGCGCAGGACGCTGTGTAGGCGAAGGACTGCCTTTGACGCAGGCAACATGCTAAGCTGAGGAGACATAAGACTGTACTCGACATAATAATGAAAGATTCTCTTCAATTGTATACAAGATTATTTCCCTAGTTTTAGAATTTTAGATAGAAAAGAAAAATTCAAATTCCTCATGAAACTCTATAACCCTCGCACTATAAGCTCCATCTGTTCTTACATTTACAACTGTCTTAAGAAGCGAGAAGAAGCAGAACCTGTATAAATATAGTTTTACTATAGATATATTTTAGTCTACCTTCGCTATTTACCATGACCTGTACTTTGGCCAAACTTTATTTTATTCGCACACTCGCATCAGTTTTGGGGTTCCCAGAGGATGCCAACCATATAATCAAATCAACATGGCCTAATCAAGTACAAGTAGTAAGTATTATTACAGTATAACCAGTACATGTAACATTACATCAGTTCTATCTCACCTGCATGGCTCCCCGTTGTCTCCTACCTGCCCTGTTCAGCAATAGGAGATTCTCAAGCCCCAAGAACTACAACCACGTGATCAAACCTCCTCTGTGCCACAGCCCTTATAGGATCCTGTGCCTCACAGGCAGATATATAATATCAGCCCGTATCACAATGGAGATATCACTTTCCGTATCCCAGGTAGATATCACTAGTACTCCTCGTATCACAGGTACGTATCCCACTCCGTCTCAGCACAGGTAGGCATCATTCTCCGTATCTTAGGCAGTTATATCCTTTTCCGTATCATGGATAACTGCGTATCATCATGGGCAGATATCCCTTCCCGTATCACAGGCCATGTTACGTTTTCCGTATCACAGCAGACTCGTATCACCCTCCGTGTCACAGAGCGTATTGCGCGGTGCCCTTAGCCATATTGCCTGCTGTCGTACATGTATCTACTCAAATACCAGCCCGCGAATTCCGTAGCACCGCTGCCGTTGCCTTCAAACTTTCAACACGGTAACAATCCCACCTAAAGTCTGTAAAATATCCACCGTATAGTTGCTGATACTCTCGTAGAACAGCAAAAGGCTGAAATATATCCTAGGACGCTGTAGATGATCCTGCCTGGCTCCCATTGCTGTTGTTAGCCTGAAAGGCGGTTTGAGTCTTTCCCAGGCCGTACTGAACAGGGAAGGAGACTTACACTGGTATCAGTTGCACCTAAAGTCTGTCAAATATCCTCATTCAAGTTGGTGATACGCTCGCACGACAGAGAAAGGTTGAAACGCATCCTAGGACGCTGAGAATTCTCCTGCCTGCCTCCCATTGCTGTTGTCAGCCTGATAGGCGGTCGGAGTCTTCCCAGGCCGTATTGCACAGGGAAGAAGACTTACACTGGTAACAATCTCACCTAAAGTCTGTCAAATATCCACTGTATAGTTGGTGATACGCTCGCACGACAGGGAAACGCTGAAACACATCCTAGAAAGCTGCGAATGTTCCTGCTTGGCTCCCATTCCTGTTGTTAGACTGAGGGGCGGTCTGAGTCTTCCCAGGCCGTATTGCACAGGGAAGGAGACTTCCAGAATACTGATGGACCAGTTTTCTGTCTTCGTCAGCAACGAGTCGCAAAATCGCGCCATGAAATTCACATCCGCTTCAGAAGTGCTGACGTCATTCGGATGATTTGAAATTATGGTCGGGGTGTCATTCATATCAGGGCTCGAAATTCATTTTTGGAAATAGGTGCACTGGTGCACCCAACCTAAAAAATTAAGTGCACAAAAAAAATTTGGGTGTACCATATAAAACAAAACATAATTACAGATCTTACTGCTCCTCTTCTGAGCTTGAATCTAAAATGGGAGCTAACTCCATAATCTTTAACAAGTACTACAACAAAGGTTTTATTATTTTTCTGACACTTAGATTCTAAGAATATCCCGTATACTATTATACATTTGATATGTACAAAAATACCTACAGAAATATTTGGTGCACAGCTACAATTTTGGGTGCACTAAGGTGCACATGCACCCAGTTTTTCGATCCCTGCATATACACACACAGAGTATCGTAACAAATAGAACATCGTGTAGCTGTTAACTGCTGTTTTTAACGGCCTTATACACAAGACAACGACTTGGGCTTGTCGTTTTGAATAATATATACATACAGCGCTAGTTATTAACGCTTCGCTGGAACCGCGTAAACCTACCCTGCAATTCGGCTTCACTGCTTCGAGTAATTGTGAAGCAGAGTTACAAAATAGGGAAGGGGAAAATGTTATAATACCTAGTAGTGGAGAGTGTGGGTGGGGAATTACAATACTCAGTGATCATGAGTATGTGTGTCTGGATTAGCATTTTTACTGGGAATGTCAGTAACGTTACACTTGGTAGTACGTCAAAAGGGGTCGTAGAATTTGGCCAAAGGGAAAATGAATTAGCCAAGTGTAGCAGAGTTACAAAATAGGGAGGGAGAACATGTTATAATACCTACTGGTAGAGAGAGTGGGTGGGGAATTACAATACTTAGTGAGTGTGCGTTGCGGGTTAGCATTTTTACTGGAAATGGCAGTAACGTTACACTTGGTAGTGCGTCAAAAGTGGTCGTAGAATTTGGCCAAAAAGAAAATGAATTAGCCAAGTGTATAGCAGAGCTACAAAATAGGGAGGGAGAAAACTTCATAATACCTAGAGGTAAAGAGAGTGGGCGGGGAATTACCATACTCAGTGAGTGTGTGTATTAGTGTTTTACTGGAAATGGCAGTAACGTTACACTTGGTAGTACGTCATAAGGGGTCGTAGAATTTGGCCACAAAGAAAATGAATTAGCCAAGTGTAGCAGAGTTACAAAATAGGAAATGTTATAATACCTAGTGGCAGAGAGAGTGGGTGGGGAATTACAATACTCAGTGATCATAAGTGTGTGTGTTGGGAATTAGCATTTTTACTGGCAATGGCGTACACTTAGTAGTACGTCAAAAGGGTGTATATAATTCTATGGGGGTCGTAGAACTTAGCCAAAATGAATTAGCCAAGAGAGTCAGTCCGTCGGAGTCAAAAATAGGACCTGACTGGTTATGGGAGTGATGAATCCAACAAAAATGAATTCTACGGTGAAAATTACCATACTCAGTGAATGTGAGTGTTGGGGATTTGCATTTTTACTGGAAATGGCAGTAACGTTACACTTGGTAGTACGTCAAAGGCGTCGTAGAATTTGGCCAAAAAGAAAATGAATTAGCCAAGTGTAGCAGAGTTACAAAATACTAGTAGGTAGGGAGAAAATGTTATAATACCTAGTGGTGGAGAGAGTGGGTGGAGAATTATCATACTCAGTGAGTGTGTGGAGGGGTTTGGCATATTTACTAAGAATGGCACTACACTTGATACGTACGTCAAAAGAGTGTAAATTTCTATGGGGGTAGTAGAATTTGGCCAAAAGAAATTGGTCATGCAAGAGAGGCAGTCCGTGGTAGTAAAAAATAGGACCTGACTGGCTAGGGGAGTGATAAGTCCAACGAAAATGAATTTTACGGTGAAAATTACCGTACTCAGTGAGTGTGTGTAGGGGGTTAGCATTTTTACTGGCAATGACAGCACACTTAGAAGTACGTCAAAAGAGTGTAAATTCTATGGGGTTGTAGAATTTGGCTACTCTCTAAGCAGAGGCTTGGGTTTTGGGTTATTTTTGGCGTGTTTATAGACTTTTTATCGGGGTTTCTTTATTGTACAGGAAAAAAAGAAACCCCGATAAAAAAGTCTAAAAACACACCAAAATAACCCAAAACAGCCTCTGCTTGGAGAGTAGAATTTGGCCAAAATGAATTAGCCAAGAGAGTATGTTCGTGGGAGTTAAAAATAGGAATGGCCAGGGGAGTCAGTCCGCAAATGAGCAAATGAACGCTACGGTGGTCAAACTCCCCTGGCCAATTATTCTCCCTATTAGTGTTAATTCTACCGTTTTTCAACCCTCGCTGTTAGCCTGGTGGAGACTAATGGAAATGATCATTGGAAGCTTTGGAATGATCACGTTAAGACACTGTGTGATCTAGAGTTAGATGTTCAAGGGCTAGGTGTAACAAGTCGGTGTAATGTGGCCAGCTGCTGCCTTCCATTGTAAATGACTTTGAGCCTTGGAGGACTAGCACAGCAGGGCTAAAATGTTTCGAAATAAATGAAACAGGAAATAAATGAAGTTCTTTGGATTTACATCAGAAATGAGAGGACTAGAAGTAACGAAAAGTAACGGCTAAGTTTAGCGTAATTTTAGCGCATTTTCTACCCTATCAAATTGCATGGACAGGGACTTAGTGACTAGGAAATAGCGATCCATAAAACAGCGTGATGCTCGAGAGAAAACCGGGCGTATCACTGCCAAAATGTAGCGAAAAGTAACGGCTAGAGTTGAGCGTACTTGTTTCAGCGTATTTTTCCATCCTAAAACCAATCCTATCGAATTGGACAGGACTTGGTAACAAGGAAACAGCGGCCGATCCATAAAATAGCGTATGCTCAAGAGAAAACCGAGCGTATTACTGCCAGAAATGTTAATTTTAGCCCGCAGACTGGCTGGCTCATTGATTTTGTAGCCGGACTGGGATCTAACATCGGGCAGGCCTCATTGATACATGTATATATATATCAGCCCGTATCACACAACAGGTATCACTTTCCGTATCACAGGCAGATATAATTGTACTCCTCGTATCACAGGGGCGTATCCTTTCCCGTCTCACCACAGGTAGGCATCATTTTCCGTATCTTAGGCAGGTATATCCTTCTCCGTATCACGGATAACTTCGTATCATCATGGGCAGATATACCTTCCTGTATCGAGAGAAAACTGTATATATATAGTTAAGAAACAGCGATCTATAAAACAGCGCGATGCTCGAGAGAAAACCGGGAGTATTGCTGCCAGAAATGTTAATTTTAGCCCGCAGACTGGCTGGACCATTGATTTTGCAGCAAGATTGGGATCTAACATCGGGCAGGCCTCATTGACTTACCTACATCGACCGACCCACCAGAAAAGCTTGAGGATTTTCAGTAGAATAATGGCAAACAGACAACCCGTCTCCTTGTATAAACAGATTGCAATACCATAACTTGAAAGTTAATCTGTGTTGGTAGAAGTCATTATGAAACAAGATTAAACTGTAAGTACCAACAGAAAAAAATGGACTCACCCAAATTTTCGACTGTACAACTCCAGTCAACGCTCAATACCGCCAAATACCAAGAACATCAAATACGAACTACCGATATTTGCCTTCCGAAACCCAGAACAAATGCTCAAACAAAAACCTTTCTGTAAAGAATGTAAAACACCTGGAATGACGTTGTAATAGTATATAGTCTAGTACAATTATCTTTTGTGTGTATAATACCGGCATAAGGTATGTGGAATGTGGTTCTTGATGATTATAAAGGCACTGGTCAATCTTTTGGATTAAAGCTTTTTTTGTAATGATTGATTTTTCGAAATCAATAATTACCGAACAAGTCGTCAATTCTTCATCAACATGCACATGTAAGTGTGTAAGTACTCCACCTGGAAGATGATATATGAACTGCAGCCGAATTCACAAACGAAACGAAAAGATAGCGACTCTGTCCTGTTGTATTGGTAATATTGCACTATGACCTCATTTTCGTACTATGTTCAATAGCTGTTACCATACATTGTACTATGTACAATTGTCCTAAAATAAAGTTCTTCTATCAAATCTAAAGGAGTCGAAATGCGTCAATTCTTAATCTCCAAGCAGATCCTTTTCGGTGGCAAGACAGTATCTATTAGCCAGAGAAGGTCGCCGGCCACCGACGGGTGGGGGTAGCGACAAATAAACGGCCATCTATAAAAAGCTAACGATCATTCCCCCACAACCTCTGCTTGGAGTGTAGTCAATTCTATCTGGAGTCATGAATGTGTAAAGAATGACCCATGTACTGTATCAGTGATCGCCTATTCTGATACTACAGACACATTTGGCCTTAGTACGTAATTACAGATCTGTATCAAACCAATCTATATACATACACCGAACTACAGGCCGATAAGATACCATCAGGCAATTCGGCCTGCGCCTAGGAATCTACCTGTAAGATCTACATGTACATGCATTCTACATTGAATATCAGTTACTGTCATACACTATTACAGTAGCTAGTACATACTAGACTGTGCAGAACACCAGCCGACCACAGCCGACATTGCGCCGTCATTGCCCCGACATAACATAAGGACGGCACACTCAAGATTTTTAAACTTATTTTTATGCCGCCACCAACGCAGATAAACACATGAACGGACCACAGTCAGCTAATTTTCACCTGAGTAAAGTGAGGAAATTCGTGTATAGTGACTTTCCCAAGGGCAAAAGATCGCTGACATGTCAGGACTCGAACCCGGGACCTCTTCGTTCCGAGCCGAACGCTCTGTCATTACGCTACACGACCCCACATGGTAGGAGTTCTGCGGCAGTGTTCGATCGGCCATATTCGGCTATATGCTGCAGGGCCTTATAACATTGTAAGTACATGTACATATACATAGTGTATCCTGTGTAAAAGCTTAAAGTAAAAGGTTATCTGCACTCACATGCAGTGGTAGTTATCAGTCAGACAGTTAGACAGCCCTAACCATGGATGCAGGAAGTTGGCCAGTGTTTGGGAGGCCAGATTCAACTATATCACAGGGCCTTATAACATAGAAAGTACAGGTACATAGTGTACCAAGCATCAAACAACCACCTGCCAACCATGGCCGAACCTCCCGTCCACATCCGATTGTTTTAAACATGTTGAAACATTCGGCTGGCCGACCTTGCCCCCTATACCTATTGCAGGAAGTTCGGAAAGCCATTTAGGCTAAATGTATACACGTTATGTGGGCTTATAACATAGAAAGTACATGTACATAGTGAGTGTATCCTGCAGTGTAAAGGCTTAACGGTAAAGGTTATCTGTACTCACATGCAGAGGTAGTTGTCAAGCAGACAATCAGACAAGCCTAACCCTGCTTGCAGGAAGTTGGCCACTGTTCAAGAGGCCAGACTCAACTATGTTACAGGGTCTTATAACATAGAAAATGCATATACATGTACATGTACATAGTGTATCCTGTGTATGTAGAGGCTTTAGTTAAAGGTTATCTGTACTCACATGCAGTGAAAGTCGTCGGGCTCGGATACGGACAGCTTAGGGGTTTGCAGACAGTCAATCCCCAGGTCAGAGAACGTGGAGATGCCTGACATCTGCCTGCTCCGGGGCTGCCTGGGGATGGAAAGACGTAAGAAGAACATGAGATATCATACATGAACTCTCAGTGGCTTTCTTAACACATGAATTGAAGTATCAGTGGATTCACTACGACTTTCATGGTATCATGAAGAGTGGGCTTTTTGCAAGGTAAAATCATTATAAAGTATACATTTAAGTGAAAATTTCATGAACTTCTACCTGCTCCGGGCTGCCTGGCAAAGGATGAAAACACACATGAAGAGAGGGTTGAGCATAAGATATCATACACGAATTCTCAGTGGCTTTCCTAACACATGAATGGAAGTATTCATTCATTTTGAGCACTATGACCTGTACGGTATCATGTAGAGAGGGCTTTTTGCACCGGAAAGGTATATTCATTAAAGTATATATTTAAGTGAGAACTTTGTGAACTTCATGAACATCTGTCTGCTCCGGGGCTGCCTGGGGATGGATGAAAAATGGTTAAAAACACGTATGAAGAGAAGGTTGAATACGAGATATACACGAACATAAATGACGATACTATATATATTTAACGTAATATGCAGACAACGTATCCCCAGGTCAGAAAATGTCGATATGCCCGACATCTGTCTGCTCCGGGGCTGCCTGGAAAACACGTATGGGAAGGTTGAACGTGAGATATCATACATGAACTGTCTTAGCACATGAATGGAAGTATCTGTGGATTCATTCATTCAGTAAGAGCACTACAACTTGCATGGTATCATGTATACGTAGAGAGGTTTTTTTCCTGAACATCTGCCTGCTCCGGGGCTGCCTGGAAATGGTTAAAAAATGGTTAAAAACACGTATGAAGAGAAGGTTGAATACGAGATATACACGAACATAAATGACGATACTATATATATTTAACGTAATATGCAGACAGTCAATCCCCAGGTCAGAGAACGTCGATATGCCTGACATCTGCCTGCTCCGGGGCTGCCTGGAAAACACGTATGAGAAGGTTGAACGTGAGATATCATACACGAACCCTCAAAGGCTTTTAGAGGCTTTCTCAATACATGAATTGACATCTGCCTGCTCCGCGGCTGCCTGGGGATGGATGAAAACACGTATGAAGAAGTAATATGGAATATGACGAAGAGAAGGTTGAACATGAGATATCATACACGAACTCCCAGTGGCTTTCTTAACACATGAATGGAAGTATCTGTGGATTCATTCATTCATTCAGAGCACCACGACTTGCATTACAAGTGAGAATTTCATGAACTTGCGTCGAACATGAGATATCATACATGAACTCTCAATGGCTTTCCTAACACATGAATTGAAGTTTAAGCATGATTAAATGTTGAATAAAGTAGAGTGGATTCATTCATTCATCTATTCAGAGCACTACGACTCGTATGCACCAGGGCGATATGCAATGGAAAAGCTTATTCAAAAGTAAAAATTTCGTGAACTTGTGTCATCTACGTTTAGCCTCGGTAAATTTGAAGAAGCCCACAGGGCTGAGTAAAAGTTCCAAACAGGAACTATCAATGCGGGTTCAGATGTCTTACTGAGGGACGACTGTGGTGTGAAAGATGTCGGTTAGCTTGAGGCATAAATCCACTCTACTTTATATGATTTCATGTTGGTAAGGCCAAGGCCAAAGAAGACGATGGAGACCTAAAAATAAACCCTAACCTAACAGATGTAAAAGAAATCCAGTTTCTGACGGAGGATCGAATGAAGTGGAGGACGCTTTCAAGTTTGGTTCGAGCGGGAGCTCCACCAAAGTACAGTAAGTAATGTTCATGAAGGTTAGACATCCAGGTAAACATACTCATCGGAAATTGAAACTCTGCTACTGGATACGGAGATAATTTCATGACGTTTCGAGTGACATTTACCACTTTTCTCTACAGGAAGTAATGTTGATTTTCATTATTCAATTTTGGTAGTCATGTTGCAATCAATCGACCAATCAATCAATCAACTAGTCAATCGATCAATCAATTATCGAGAAAAACATGAAAGCGAATCTCAGAGGTTGTTGTACTTACAGGCTGATGTCGTCTTCCGCCTCGGAGATGGACAGTTTTGGCGGGAACAGGAACTCCGTCTCAGTATCCGACACGGACAGTCGAGAGGTGGTCTCTGATACCGTCAGCTTGGGCGGGCGGGGGAGGGGCGAGAACAACGTGGAGTCGGCATCCGATAGAGCTGACAGGTTCGACATCTTTCTAGGGTAGTAGGCTGTGTCTGTACGAGCCATGGTGGTTAGGGAAATGGTATACTTGATAGCGCTTGAGTACAGTGAATAAACCACGTTTTTACGTATCACAACAGTCTATAGTTGTGTACAATCGTAGTCTTCTCGTCAACAAGATAGTTGGACATCTTCCTAGGATAGTAGGCTGTATCTGTGCGTGCCATGGTGCCTTAGAACAAGAGCATACTTGATAGTGCTTGAGTACAGTGAATCAACCACGTTCGTACTTCGCAGGCAACGGTAGCCTTGATAGCAGTTGAGTACAGTGAATGAACCACGTTTTTACGTACCACAGGAATCTATAGTTGCGTTGAAATCTTCTCGTCCGAGAGAGCAGAGATGTTGGACATCTTTCTGGTGTCAGGCTGTGTCCTTGCGTACCATGGTGCTTAGGGCAACAGTGGACTCAGTAGCGCTTGAGTACAGTGAATCAACCACGTTCTTACTTCGCAGGCAACGGTGGACTTGATAGCAGTTGAGTACAGTGAATGAACCGCGTTCGTACGTTCCACAGAAGTCTATGGTTGTGTTGAAATCTTTTCAGTCCCGTACAGTCGTAGCCCTCTAGTCAACAAGATAGTAGTTGGACATCTTCCTGGGGTGGTAGGCTGTATCCTTAGGTGCCATGGTGCTTAGAACAACGGTAGACTCGATAACGCTGGAGTGCAGTGAATCAACGACGTTCTTATACGTACCACAGCAGTCTATAGTTATGTTGAAGTCTTCTCAGTTCCGTACAATCGTAGCCTTCTTGTCAACAAGACAGTTGGACATCTTCCTAGGATGGAAGGCTTTTTCCGTACGAGCTATGATGTTCAGGACAACAGCAGACTTGAGTACAATGAATGAAGCACGTTCTTACGTACCACATCAGTCTATAGTTCTGTTGAAATCTTCTCAGTCCCGTACAATCGTAGCCTTCTCGTCAACAAGACATCTTTCTGGGATGGTATGTGGTATCTGTGTGAGCCATGATGCTCAGGACAACAGCAGACTTGAGTACAATGAATGAAGCACGTCCTTACGTACCACAGAAGTCTATAGATGTGTTGAAGTCTCCCGCACAATACTAGCATTCTCGACATCAAGATAGCGCCAGCTTAACCGGTAATGATCCTTTCATCATGTCAGTTTCCAATCTACGAACCGCTAAAAGCCTTCCAGCTTTCAAATGCTAATCTGTGATTAGCACCACGCACTCTGGAACGGCACTTATGTGCAACTGTTGGAGAAAGAAAAGGCTTCTTCTAACTGTTTGATATACGTGCCGAAACGTTGATTACATTGGTGACAAAAAACCATAGGGATCTAACTCACCTGGCCAATTTTCTTTTACCCGAAACCTCAGAGAGTATCACTATCCTTGCACTTCTAAACCTATTCATCATTGGTAGATACGCGTTCTCTAAAGATGACCCCAGTGGAACTTAGGTAATCATTGTGCTCAAAGGATGGATGCATCAAAACCTGTGGTTACTGTGACGTTCTTAGGAGTATAGCCGGTACTCCCAGATCGTTAGATACTGCATAGCTCTGGTATCCTGGTAGTAACGTTAGAAGAAGTAAGGAAAGTGCTTTACTCAGAAATCTGTACGTACAGCTCCTGATATAATTTTGCTGTTACTGTGACGTTCTTAGGAGTATAGCCGGTACTCCCAGATAAGTAAATACTGCATAACTCCCATACCCTGGTGGAAAGGTTACAGGCAAGTACGGAAAGTGCTTTACTCAGAAATCTGCGTAGCTCCTGATATAATTTGGCTGTTGCTTTGACGTTCTTAGGAGTGTATCCGGTACTTCCAGATCAGTAGATGCTGCATAACTCCCATATCCCAGTGGAAAAGTTAGAAGGGAGTACGGAAAGTGCGTTCTTTACTTTGAAATTCGTGCAGCTCCTGATATAATTTGGCAGCTTTACTCCAGTGCTCTTACGAAAAGCAGCATCTCACTTTTCTCATGTGAATTCCATTGTCTGAAAAGAAATTCCGAGACAAGGTAACGAGCTCTGGCGTTGTCCCTTGAGTTCATCACAGACTTTTGATCATTTATCGTCGGTTCTTTTATATTCTAGAAAGATCCAGTAAAGACTCCATCATGCGATCTATGTAGATTTGACCTTGCCCTTCGTTAGCCAGTCCGCCATATTGCCTACTCTGGACAATTCCAGTCCCTGGATCCTGAGTACCAAAGAAAGAAAGAAATACCTAGTAATGTATGTTAAGCACGTCAAACATTGCTTCATTTCTTTACATGCATGATGATATCATTTGATATCTTGACAGTTTGGGAATTGATGTTGCTTGTCTCCAATCTTGATTAAGTGTGATCTGTATCTGTATAGCCAGCATTTCAGCGTAACACACCAGCTTCTGTATCTGTATAGCCGGTATAACCGCCTTTCTCAACACAACACACCAGCTTGGCAGGCATACGGCGCGGCGACAGTTGGCTATTAAAAAAACACCGTCCAGTCGGCTAGTAAAATAAAACAAGATGAGCATGGTGCAAACCCCAAACGTATAAATTGTACAAATGTTTCCCAGTCACAGAAAACCTTCTTGATAATGTCAGCGGCTTTCTAACACATCCATAGAGAGGGTTGACATTTAACGGTAAAATGTCACGGGCGTGTGGGAGTTAGCTGACATCGGGAGTGCTGACACATCCTTTCCGCTCAATGAAGATTGGTTTTGAGGCAGACGGTCAGAGGGCGATCCTAGCCTCCAAAAGGCCTTTCTACGGGAATACGGATCGTAGAATTCGGCAAAAAAGAGAGTAAAATTGGCCAAGGGATTCCGGCCGCGGGGAGGTAGTTTCTTTCCCTCCGAAGCGGCCAGTCAAACCTACAAGGCGGCCAAACTCCCCCGGCAAATATTCTCCTATATATAGCCAGCGTAGTTAGTCTGGTAGAGACTTGGGCGATCCGATCCGCGGGAGGGCTGGGACCGAGGGTGATGCGGAATACGCCATTTTATTTATGTCATGCTCACTCGAGAAAACACACATTTCAATGCAAAATGTTGTCAAAATTTGGTGCCCCCAAAGAAAAATGTAACAATTGTACATTCCAACGTCCGAAATTGGTATTCGAATGTTCGAAAGCGGCGCGCCCGAACCGAGTTCGAATGATTCTATGGAACATTCGAAGATACCGGAGTTTTGCGACATTCTGTACTGCTTATATATGACCTAACATTGTTGTGTGAGCTGTTTATGTCAAAAGGTTTGTAGCCTTACACGACTATCAAGCACCAAGAGGTCTGCAAAGCCCTAAAGCTGCTTGTTGACTGCCTATAATACTGGTACGTGTTTGGAAAAGGTCATCCTCTATCCTTTGTAGTCATGGGCCCCTAAGCCGATTTTATGGAATTGAAGAAATCAATGTAAGATAGAGTACCAAAGGGCGGCCAACGGCGCTATAGGTTTCACGTGTTCACATCGGAATGCGAAATATAGTATTACCCTTTTTAACAGTGGTTTAATGAGAGTAGATTTACAGTGCAATTCCGATCTAGCCTAAGGGTCCGATTCGGGTGTATTCACTGAACAAGCTGAGGATAGCAACATTCAACTGATAAATGACGGCATTGCAACCTATAACGTTACATTAGGCCACACCAATTTAATTTGTTGCTTCTCGGATCGCCCTGTCCATATTTGCTGATTTACAAAGAAAATTTATTTGCAAAAAAAATTTTGGGGGTTCTAAATTAACTGAAAAATGCTCAATGAAAGACATAGTTTGGCCCCAACGGTTGAAAAAAGTCGAGAGGTCTTCCCGAGGGTTTCCAGGAATGTGGGCATAGAGTGGGTCAGAGACATGCCTGTGGACATTCCGCATGCCTGTGGACAAAATTCCTGTACAATTTCTAGAATTCTTGCAAACTGCACACAATACTGTACCATTAGGCTTCTCCCTGAGACGTCGCCAAAAATGAATTTCGAGCCCTGCATTGCCATAATCAGCTTGTGTCTCTCGCCTGTTATAAGTCTGTGTGCGTCACTCGCCGTGCGTAGGCGGCCCAGAGATCCTTAACAGTCGTTAGACTTCAAAAGAAAACATACTCTATCTCATCTGCACTTGACGTTGGGACGTTAGAAGAAGGGGCTTAAAGAGGTTTATTATCTAAGCGCAGAATTTTCGATCAGCAAGCAGCTTATACTGTTTTATCAAGACAAAGTCTTCTGACTGCGTCTCTGCTGATAAAAGGCAGAACATTCGTCAGAGTATACTTTAAGAGCGGCGCTTTCTAGACATGAGGCATGATAAGATGCGAACTTGCCGCTTGTTTTCGTGGAAATGCTCATACTTTTCATGATTGCCCGAGTAATCTTGCCGTATGTCATCATCATATTGCTGCTTATAGTTAAGCACGTAAACCAGACAATATCTCTTGCTTGGGATTATGGTTTATCTTGAAATTGTTTCGCAATCGTAGAAGATGGTTTATGATTTTTCAAGTTCACTTCACCAATGCACAAAATGGCCCTTTTGAGACAAACATGGTAAAGGAAGAGAGATTGGCACAAGCCATGAAGGCAAACTGGAGTATTTGTCAAACAAACAAAAATTGTAGATTCCAACCTCCGAATCCGGTATTCGAATGTTCTAAAGCAGTGCACCCGATCGAACCGAGTTCGAATGATTCTATGGAACATTTGGAAGATGCCATAGGTGTGCGACATTCTGTTGATGGCTTGTGATACGCTCTGATTGTGGGAAAAAATATATGCTACTTCACTTCACCACTTCGCAAAATGGCCCTTTTGAGACAACCCTGGCAAAGGAAGTGAGATTACCATGAAGGCAAACCGGAGTATTTGTCAAACAAAACAAAAATTGCAACAATTGTACTTTCTAACCTCCGAATCCGGTATTCGAATGTTCAGAAGCGGCGCGCCCGAACCGAATGACTCGAATGTTCGGTGTTCGAATGATTCTATGTTCGAATGATTCTATGGAACATTTGAAAGCTGCCGTAGGTTTGCGACATTCTGTTGATGGTTTGTGATTGCGACAATACCACTTGACTGTGTGAGATAAATATTCTGCTTTACTTCACCACTACACAAAATGGCCCTTTTGAGAACAAATCTGGCAAAGGAAGTGGGATTGGCACATGCCGGAGGGAGGATAGCCATAAAGCCAAGCTGGAATATTTGTCTTCTAGAAACATTACGAAATACAGTGTAGTCCTCCAGAGAAGACAAAAATAAGTAACATCGATGTTAACGTTATACAATTTAAGTGTAAAATTCATTTTAGTATTTCTCTCAAAAGATGTGAGATTAGCACATGCCAGAGGGAAGAGTAACCATAAAGGCAAACTGGAGAATTTGTCTTCAAGAAACATTAAGAAATACAGTCCCAGACATATATGACAGTATGTAGTTCCCCAGAGAAGACAAAAATAAGTAACGTTATAAAATTTAAGTATGAAATTCATTTTAGTATTTCTCGCAAAGGATGTGACATTGGCGCATGCCAGAGGGGAAACAGCCATAAAGGCAAAGTAGAGTGTTTGTCTCAAAGAAACATTAAGAAATACAGTCCCAAACATGTACGTAGTCCTCCAGAGAAGACAAAAATAAGTATATTTAAGTATGAAATTCATTTGAGTGTTTGTTTCAAACGATGTGGGATTGGCACATGCCTGAGGGAGGATAGCCATAAAGGCAAACTAGAGAATTTGTCTTCGAGAAACAATAAGAAAGACGGTCCCAGACATGTTTTTAGTTCTCCAGAGAGGCTACAAAAATCAATAAGACTTTGCCTGCAGCTTCTAGAATGGACGTAAATGGAATGACATATTCCAAGAAAACGCGGAAGTAACATGCAATGTATAAAGATTTCAATGGATGTAAAATAACGACCACTGAGTCGGAAGAAGCTCTGCCCTGAAGTGCCTGTCTTTGAGGGTTTTTGTTCCCAAACTTGGCAATATTTCATAATCCCCAAGCATATCTTTTGGTGGCTTCAAAGACAGTATCAAATTGGCCAGGCAGTACTCATTTTTCACCCAAAGTTAGGACGGCGTAAAAAATAGATACCAGTCCAAAAAAGAGAGCCCGATACAAACGCAAAAATAAGCCGAAGCCCAAGTCTCTGCTTGGAGAGTAAACATTTCAGAAGGAATTGGCACTAGTAGCCAAGTGCTAGTCTCCACCAAACTCCTTTGCAGGCTGAATAAATAGTAAAAATAGGCCTAAAAAGAATATAAATGGCCAGGAAAGTTGGCCAGCAATAGATGGCCCAATCTGTACGCGTGTAGGCAAATTTGACTCTCCATGACTTGCCAACTCCCCTGGTCAGTTACATTCTTTTCATGTTTCCTCTTCTCCAAACAAATAAGGTCAATAATGAACTGAACCAGACGTCTGTCACCATGGTAACTAGTGCTCGGTTACATCGTGTTGCAATTTTATAGCAGGAGGGATTTAGACTTCTGTCACAGCAGAAAATATGCAAAGGTAATTTAGGCCTATCTTTCTACTATTTATTCAGCATGCAAAGGAGTCTGGTGGAGACTATCTAAGTACGCAAGAAGGAAAGTAAGAAGACGCTCTGCTTGCGTCAGTCGGGAATAGCCGAGGCGCCGCCGGCATTAGCCTTATTGTCTGTCTGTTGATTTGAAAAGTGCCATGACGCAGCTCAGTACATAATGGAACACACCAACCTCTAGAGATTTAGTCCTGGTCTGAGTGGAGACACGGGATTCAAATGGTGGGAGGAGTACAAACCCATTTCTAAGTCTATTCTGGGCTAAAACATCTACTAGCAATGTTATATCATGTAGGTGAAGGTTAGACATCCAGATGATAAGATACGTAGTACGTCAAGAACAGTTCTCAACCAACTGGATAAGCTACTCCAAAATCATATCCAGTTGCTTGAGTAACTGTCTTTTATTTTTTGGAAAGTGTTGAATCACTTTTCTTAACTCATAATCGCACGTATTTTTACTCGTATGCCATAATACTAAGATAACATGCAATCTACATGTCTATCTATCCGTGTATTCAACTATCTAGCTATAGTTATCTGTATCTATCTACCTGTCTATCTATCTGTCTGTCTCTTTTTATCTATCTACCTATCTATCTATTTAGTACCAATCTATCTATCTATCTGTTTATCTATCTGCCTATACCCATCTTTCTATGCATCTATCTGTCTGTCTATCTATCTATATCTAGCTGAATGAGTCAAGTATTATCTAAAGATCAGCGTCTTCTAAACATTGTAGTTTTAAATCAATCTTTAAAATGTATGAGCCGTATGTATCCTAGCTATCGGCAGTTTCTACCCATTTGCTATCTCCGGCGTAAGTTAGCTGCGCGTATCTTGTGATATACGTGACGTGAATCATATTTTGTAGTGACAATTTGACACCTGCTTAAAACAGATCCGCTAGTGTCAGGTGTAAATACCCATGGCGGATAGTTTGAGTTATTTTCCGCTACAAAACAGGCTCCGAGCCGCATGCAAAGAGTTGATTAGCGGTTTATGGGAGTATGGAATCCCGAACAAGGGCTACTGTCTCATCGTGTTAGTCTCGCCTGGATTAAATAACGACAGTCAGGGTTTAGTAGAGAACAGGCAGTCGGTGGAAGTTTGGGGTTGTTTGTTTGTGTGCATGTGTGTGTGCACGTGTGTGTGTGTGTGTGTGTGTGTGTGTGTGTGTGTGTGTGTTGTGTGTTCGTGTGCATGTGTGTGTGAGCGTCTGCGTGTGTGTGAGTGAGTTTGTGTTTGTGCGTGTGTGTGTGTGTGTGTGAATGAGTGAGTGTGTATGTGTCGTGTGCGTGTGTTGTGTCTGTGTGCATGTATGTATGTGTGAGAGAGTGTGTGTGTGTTTGAGAGAGAGTGTATCAGTGCGTGCGTGTGTGTGTGTTTGTGTACGTGTGTGTCTACAGGTGTCTACACAGCTACACCACCTTTTCAGCACCAAGGAAAGGCCTCAGCACAATTCTTATTTGCACATTTCCTACACACTAAGTACTACTGAAAACTCTCAACATAGCTATATACACAACACACACTGATTTAGAATGCAGCAACATGTCTCACTACAACTATGCACGCAACACCTGCGTGTTATTCAGTACCAAGGACGGTTCACTACACAACGTGCCATAGCAGTCACATCACGCAGCTCCGTGCAAGGGAACGGCCCATCCTCCCACCCAAACCATTAGGTTGAAAATAGCGATGTGTGCGCTGTGTGACAACTACCGTCTTCCGCTGGGAATCGTACCATGTGTGATCGGGATGACAACTAACGCCCCCCCCCCCACACACACACACACTGCGAGTCGCATCTTGTGCTGGTTTTTACACGGCCTTAGTCCACAGTAAGTAAATTTTATATATATGGATGACATCCTCAGCAAACTCCAAATCTAATGCGTAAGGGCGAAAAAAAAACAAGGAGGACAAGAAAAACGAGATACCTACATTTTTAAATGTCGACATCATAAACCTTCTTAAACAAGAAATGGTAACTATTATAACATGCCAACTATTATAATATCCATTTGTTTCATAAAAATAAATATTTTCAATCATTCTACAAATTTAACTCATATTAAAGGAATGAAATATATAGCTGCATCAAAGTAAAAGAAAGAACAATGAATCGAAACAGATTTTGTCTTGTCTCCTCTCCGACATGGCAACAGATATATTTGCCTATTTTCAGCAGTGTCAGAGGGAAACAAAATTTCTTTTTTTTTTCAAAATCAGACGAAAATTAATGCGCGCGCTGATGTCATCCATAAAAATTACTTGCTGTGGCCTTATATTAATAGTATATCATGTAAACCGCCCACAGTATTTCTCCCTTCCTCCACAATACCAGTATTTACGGAACAGCCTTAACTTCGCTGTTTTGTTATTCTCTGTCAAGCCTCTTCAGACAACCGTAATGGCCATGTGATCTGTTCTGGCAATTGTCTGTTGTGTCAAAGGCTGAAAGCAATCGATACAAGCAAGCCTAAAAGGTCTGCTTTCATCTTTGAAAGCTTCAGAAGTACAAGGAGAAAGATTATACTACTAGGTAAAGGTCAAGGTACAGTTGGGTACAGTAAAAGACAGGGACAAAGTCAGAAAGTACAATAAATGAGGTTGTTTTAGGTTAAATTTTGGAGGTATAGAGAAAGTAGAATTCGAACTTTACCTTAAAACTAAACGTAAGGACAAGTTTTGTATCACCAATAGGTGAAGCAGAGTCTTTTAGCTCTAGTTGTAGCTACTAATGGCACAAATGAAAATGCTGGATCTTTACTGAATTGCCATAGTAGAGATTTCTTATTAGTTAGATGGTAAATGTATATAGAAAGGTAAATGGTAAGGTATATATAGATAAAACTCTGGAAACACTATGAGCCTAAATGACGACAAAAATCTGAAAGGCTGAAAGCGATCGATAGACCCAAGCCTAAAAGGTCTGCTTTCATCTTTGAAAGCCTCAAAAGTACAAGGAGAGAAAGATTATATAGCTAAAGGCCGAGGTACAATCGGGTGAGTCTGAGTAAGGTGGGGGTTAGAAAGATACAGTAAAAAAGACAGGGACAGAAAGCCTGAAAAGTACAAGGAGAGAAAGATTATAGCTCAAGGTCGTGGTACAATCGGGTGAGTCTGAGTAAGGTGGGAGGTTTAGGAAGATACAGTAAAGGACAAGGACGAAGGTAGTAAGTACAAAAGAAAGAGATGGTTTTGGTTTAAGTTTGGAGGTACAGATAAGATAAAACTTGAACGTTAAGTTAAAAGTAAAGGTAAAGTATGTGACACAGCAAGGTAAGACAGAGTGTTGCTAAAAGGCACTCTTGATGAGAATGTATTATCTTTACTGAATTGCCATAGTAGAGATTTCTTATTAGTTAGATGGTAAATGTACATGGAAAGGTAAATGGTGAGGTATATATAGATAAAACTCTGGCAAACACTATGAGCTTAAATGACGACAAAAATCTGAAAGGCTGAAAGCGATCGATATATCCAAGCCTAAAAGGCCTGCTTTCATCTTTGAAAGCCTCAAAAGTACAAGGAGAGAAAGATTATATAGTGAAAGGTCGAGGTACAATCGGGTGAGTCTGAGTAAGGTGGGAGGTTAGAAAGATACAGTAAAGGACAAGGACGGAGGTACAACAGAAAGAGGTGGTTTGGGGTTCAAGTTCGTAGGTACAGATAAAATAAAACTTGAACGTAAGGTACTTAGTGTGTGACACAGCTAGTTGAGGCAGAATATTGTAGTTACTTGTAGTACTTGCTATGCTACCATTAATGCTATTTTTCCCCTAGCGCTGTATTAGCAACTATATAATATGCTAATTGTGGATTCAAATAAACTCAGCTCAACACAACACAACCCAAGGGCACTCTTCATGTAAATTCAATTCAATGCATGATCTTTACTGAACTGCCATCTGAGTATTCTCATAACTAATTAGGTTAGATGTATATGGAAAGGAAATAAAAGTAAGGTATAATAGCATATAGATAAAACTCTACGGAACACCGGGAGCTAAATGACGGCAACAATCAGCGCCGAGCCATGCAGACATTTGAGGTCTGTTCGGTTGAATGATTTTTCTATAGGCGCTGACGACAAGCTTATTATAGAACAGCCAAATCACCTGTCTGTACACTCAATGGAATCCCATATATAGCCAGACACATCACAACTTGTTTGAGCAGCATCGGAGGACAATCAACTGTGCCATCTGTGCAGGGATATCAGTAACGAGGTTTGACTACATGACAGGATTCATCTTCGTACTGCCTACTTCAGCCTGGGACTACTGTCTAGAGTGGGGGAGGGAGGAGCAAAATTTAGAAATAAGTACAGGATATTTTACACAATAAAACTGTGGTTCAAGTAATTGCATATATTTTGAAAACTGTTAGCCGTTTGATGTGGCAACCTCTAATTTTCGTCAGTGACTTAGTCACTGAGTGACACTGGCTAAATTAGTAACTGACGAAATTGTGTTCAAAGTCTATCAAGTTGCTTGAGTAACTGTTTTCTTCTGTATCTCATTACCTGAGTGTCCAAACTTCATCGGCGGTCTTTTCTGACACAGCACCGATAAATTTTACTTATTTTTAAGGACATACCCCCTCATCGGTGATCGACTATGATGTATATGACTGGGTCCTAAGCTCCCAGTATGACGCCTCCTCCCTCGGCCTACTTAACCGATTAACACTTACAGCAAAAATGAATACACTAAACCTGGTTTTACTAGTTTCCACCAGACCAACTACGCGGGTTCAAAACAGTAAAATCTGACCAAATATGTAGAATAATTGGCCACTGGAGTTAAGTTACTGTAGGATTCATTTGCTAGTCTCCACTATACTCACACTACGGATTCATATACAGTGAAATTTAACCAAATAG
Organism: Branchiostoma belcheri; assembly: GCF_001625305.1. NCBI lineage: Eukaryota > Metazoa > Chordata > Leptocardii > Amphioxiformes > Branchiostomatidae > Branchiostoma > Branchiostoma belcheri. The sequence continues at coordinate 883,628 of NW_017803898.1, read as the reverse complement.
AGAGAATTTGCCAGGGGAGTTTGGTCACAGTGGAGGCCATTGTCCCACGCAGTTAGTCTGTGAGCGAAGTCGCTGCGTCAAAGGCAATAAAAGTAATTCAATCTTTCTCTTGTTGGAGTGGGAAATCAACCCTCCCTCTGGCTGGCTCTCCTCATTTCTGGCAAATTTTGTCCCTATTTTATTGAATTCTACGATCCGTACTCCGGTAGGAAGGCTTGGTGCAGGTTAGTGTTTTACACAGCTACAGGGTGTTTTAAACCTTTCCTTTGTGTTCATATAGCTTCGTCTGGTCTGGTATTTGCCAGCAGAATCTGCAACAAGTTAAGGGCGGCTGCCTCAAACGAGAGAGGTAGAAGACAGAAAACGTTCGCCTTGCTGCAGAGCCTTCCTAGAATGGTAACAATTCTTCTACAGAACTTTGGGTAAGCCTAGAAGGAAAAAAAACGTTCACCGTGCTCCAGGGGTTTCTTAGAACGACAACAACTGCTCAGAAGAGCTTTGCATAAATCTACAACGACCGGAAATGTTCACCTTGGTGCAGAGGGTTCCTAGAATAAAAACAATTGCTCGACAGAAGTCTACAAAGACAGAAAATGTTCACCTTGCTTTAGCTAGAGGTTTCCAGGAATGGATGGATGAATGGATGGATGGCGACATTCATTCCCTGATGTACGCTCTAAGCCGGCCTCAGGTGCACCAAAGAACCTCCTTGGGTGCACCTTGCGTGGGCAGGACAGATAAGCCAGGAGATCACTCTAGTCAAGGGGTTCCCTAGAATGATAAAAACTACAATCTACAGAACTTTGGATCAATCTTCAACGACAGAAAATGTTCACCTTGCTGCAAAGGTTTCCTAGAATGACAACAACTATTCGACAGAACTCTAATACGACAGGATTGATGTTCACCTTGCTCTCTAGGTTTTCCTGGAATAGACGGCGACATTCCCTCGAGCCCTGATGTACGACATAAGTCAGCACCTTGCGTGGGCAGGACAGATAAGTCCGGAGATCACTCTAGTCTGTCTAGTCCGGAATATGCATGACTTCCCCAGATCAAGTGGCTCACAGCCAATACGTGAGAAAATTCCACAGGACGGACTTCAAAGCGGCTTGTTTTCCGGGACAAAGTGGCGGTAGCAAAGTGGGGATCCTGCGTCACTCCGTAATGCCATCCCCGTAAGAACTGATCTGTTGGGGGGGGGGGGTGTTTTTCTGCACTTTTTGTACTGATGAAGAGTACCGGATGGTACTTGAAACGTTTACGCATTATACTTTCAATTATCCAGTTAGAAAAGACTTAACGGCTTTATCAATTTTTCTTTTGCAATATAATAGTGTCCCTGAATACTCATCAGGTTGGTACGTCACTGAGTAAAGAGACTCTTTTTACACAACCAAGTCCTTTATTCAGCCGACGTATCGGTGACCATCTGTCACCTTCCTCAGGGCTGGTTCACATTGCAGCACAGGTGTCGCTGCTATAGATGCATTCTTTTACACTATATAAACCTAGAACGAATTCATTGAAAACGTCTTTCTCTATGTATACAGCCATATGGACTGAGTCACCGCTAGCATTGCAATCAGAGACCATGTACATTATTGTTATTGTCGAGAAATCCAGGAAGACTTACTTGTGTGCTATAGGGCCCACCACTAATGGGCTATCATTCTGAATACACTCAAAGTCTTAAGGTTTGCATGAGTGTTTACCTGTGTGTTCGTACAGGTGTTGACATGACATCGTTGGGGGAAGTTACTAGTACCTTACTTCAGACAACAAAAGATCAGACACAGGTAGTTAGGTCCTAGCAGCACGTCTTACGTGTAACTGTTTCAAAATTACCATTTTTCCATCATCAAATTTCACGTCTTTTGCAAGCTTATACCAATCTTTCTGTCTATCTATCTGTCTGTCTCTTACTCAGTTTCTCTCTCTTTCCTTCTCTCTCTCTCTTCATCTCTCTGTCCCTCCCCATCTCTTTTTCCCTTTGTATCTCTCTCTTATAATTTCAAGTCCTTATATTGAACATACTTCACATGCACTCAGAACGTTATTTGAGTCCGATGGGAGAGAATAAAAGATTTACGGAATAAAACGCGATAGGGCGACGTTTTGCATGGCCTGGTGATGACCCTATGGCCTCTGTAAAATAAAAGTGTAAAGTTAAACCTCCCCTATGGTGAGATCCATATAACAGTTACATCTATTGGAGCTCTCTGACATGACTACGAAACACACTGCAACATAGAGCTCCGCGATCTCATACCTCTGCAAATTCCTGTAGGGAAGGGAAGCTTTGACGGTGTCGATATTTTTGACTTGCTGTGCAAAAGCACAATCCAGACTGTAAAAAAAAGCACAATTCAGACTCCTACCTCAAGTGCTGTCTTACAAGCAAGTCATGTATACATACAACTCAGGATCGCCCGACGGAGACTTTTTTTATGTCATACACACCCAGGAAATTAAAACACACATTTTTATTTCCATATTCTGGATTTCCTTATGATCCAACAATGTTTTTCAATACCCCTTAAAAACGTAATTTAGGTAGCTTAGCTTTTATAAGGCTAAATATTGTGACATGTACTATATAGTAGCTAAGCTTATGGAGTTGCAAATAGGTACAGTGGCATTGTGGTCTGTTTGCTACATATTGTATCTAACGCACAATTTATTTGTAGTGAACTGAACGCAATCTCCTTCTTGTGTGATAAAACTGAACCAATCAGTTTCCACAAATCACCACAAGGGAAACATAATTTAATCCTGGGCCTATCAATTTTACATTCCCTCACGGGAGTCGGAGTACTCCGAAATTGCACCAATTATTTTCCTATATTACCTCGAGTTGTTTGTAGCTAATTTCAGAACGCCACAGGGCATAGCGCGCTTAATCGTTGTAATTATTCACATGGTATAAACTCAGGTTTGCGTGTATCAATTCCACACCGTGTAGCAAGAAAATATAATTACTTCTATATGTCTGCACAGTGTTTTGTTATGGATTATCCCCAACTGGCAGATCTAAATAGAACACTGGTTCTACATGTTCCACTGTTCTACATGTTCCACTGTTCTACATGTTCCAACAGCAGAAGGCGTTGGAAGATTCCATTGCTGCATGGGGGTGTAGAATATTGGAACACTTCACATTATTTTGGACATGGGTAATTTAGGAACTATCTATTTTGTCCGGGAGGGGATAGGTCTATTTTTAGCACGGGTGTATGTGGTGAAGCCATTTGCTACATTTGCTCCCTAGCAAATGTAGGCCTTTCTAGTTAAGTTAAGCCTCTTTCACACGAGAGACAGAAAGAGCCAGAATGCCATCTGAATGAGAATTCTTTGTATATTCCTTAGAATAATCAATAGCAACGGTAATTGCCCTGATGAAGATGACAGACGGTCAACGAAACGTCAGCTCCTGTTAAACAAGTGGTTGTGAATAAAAAACTTTGCTAGCCAATTATAATCTCCAAGCAGATCTTTCGGTGGGGGTAAGACAGTATCAAATTGGCCAGCCTGTATACATTTCCCCTTCGGTGGCTAATAGACACTCCTCTGGCCAATGGATACTGCCTGGCTAAAGTATGATCTGCTTGGAGATTAACCCAATCAATATTTCACCAATCTGATACAATTATTTACGAGCATACTGTATTCAGATTGAAGATTTTTTGTAGAACCTTAATTAACCTGTAGAGATCTAGACAGATGGGTCAGGATGGATGATTGAGTGGACCTGTGCGCCTTAAACCTTAATCAAGAGTCTTAAGAGAAGCTGCCCAATTATCTGCCCTCCCCCAGTTAATCTCATGGGATTGAAGGAAGCGCTCAAGGAAGACCAGTGGTATTTGTTTGACAAGAAATACGCATATGCTCAGAACAATTGGCCCAATATTTAACGTTAACGATGAGTGTAAATACTAACGCTAAACGTCTGAGGGCACGAGAGAGAGAGAGAGAGAGAGAGAGAGAGAGAGAGAGAGAGAGAGAGAGAGAGAGAGAGAGAGAGAGAGAGAGAGAGAGAGAGAG